>NC_142147.1:49654051-49808706 GCF_024610735.1 Ursus americanus | reverse complement strand
GACCCTCAGCGCTCTAAGATCACACATTTGCATTGTTTCAAGCCACCACATTTGTGATCCTTTGTTACAAAAGCAATGGGAAACTAACCCCATTCTCTATATACTTTTGCAACTTGCTTTCTCACTCATCAGCTTTTCACTATCGGTTCATTCCTTTTGCTGCCTGATATGCCACTCGCCACTCTGCCAACTATGTTGGGGTTATCTTTTTTTTTTTTTTAAGATTTTATTTAGGTCATCTCTATAACCCAGGTGGGGCTCGAACTCACAACCCCGAGATCAAGAGTCGCGTGCTCAACCGACTGAGCCAGCCAGGCGCCCCTCTGCCAACTGCACGTGGTCTCCACTTCTCCCTTCTTACGAACAATGCCTCGAGGACACCCAACTCTCTTATCTGTCTGTGTGTGAGGAAGAGCCTGTCTGGACAGTGGTCCACAAGCTGTAGGGCATGGTCCCCCCCACCAGCTGAAGTTGATCAAGGAGCTACAACCAGCACTGTAAAAAATGAAAGAGAACGGGCAGGGGGGATCAGGGTGCATTTCCCTGATAATAATACTAATTATTAACATCTGCTTTCTGAAAGGAGGTTCCGTGTTTCTCCGTGAGGGATGATACTGACATTTGAGTAGGAGATTTATGTTTATAGAGCAGGGTCTGGCACTTTTTCTGCAAAAGGACAGACAGCAAATAGACTCTGTGCTATATTGTGAAAACAGCCATAGATCGCATGTCAATGCATGGGCCTGGCTGCGTTCCAATAAAACTTTATTTACAAACCACAGCTGCAGGGTGGATCTGGCCCAAGGTCCTCACAGCTTGTCAGCCCTTGTAACATAGGCTGTCCAGGGCTTGGCAAGGAACTAAGACGTCTGACTCATAGGCAGTAAATGTCAGTAGCATGCCTTAAAATGCTCCTAAATTGTTTCCAAGTGGCCCCTGAAAAGGGTGAGCCTCACTGGAACCCACCCGAGACGCTCCAGTATAAATACTTAAGAACTGTCTTTGTTAAACCAAAAGGGGATCCTTGACACGCCTCTTTTCTGTGCCATGCATGAGGTAAAGGAAAACCAGGAGCCTGCTAGCTTTTCGAAATCTACATAAAAAGCTGTCTGAGACTTTTTGCCTTCTTTAAAGCAGCAAAAATAATGCAAAATTAGAAAAAAGTCTAAGTCTCCAAATCGTTATAAATAAAATACAAATGTGGGGCCTCTGTGGCGGTGTTAGATGCAACCAAAAGACGTTCCCTGACATGCAGCCATTTCTGGTCTACCAAACCTGCGGCCTGTTCACAGGGCTCTACCTGACCCGTTTCCCCTGGCTAACTCGCGGGCTCTCGTGAAACTCTCTGGCCTGGCCTCTTTTGGCTGACTCTTTTGGTTCAGCCCTCCCACTCAGGGGAGGTCACACCTCTGGGAAGCTGTGCGTCTTGCCAGAGAATAGCACGTCCCCTCTGGGGTCCCCGCGCCTCACTTAACTGTCTACTGTGGCCTCAGCATGCTATTTCTGCAATTTCTCTACACCCAGCCGGGGAGAAGAACGCCACCCACTTCTACATCTGAACTCCATGTGGGCAGGAATCTTTGTCTGTGTTGCCTACTGCTATGGTCCCAGCACTGAGAACAGCCCCTGGCCCTTGGGAGGCACTCAGTAAATAGATGATAAGGAATGACAGAATCCTGCTGTACGAACCCCAGGCACCCAAGCACTCCGCTTATTACATCAAGCCACCCAGCACCCAGTCCTGCCTGTCGTGCCTTATGAGCTTATCAGACCATTCACGTTTCCCCATTCCCACTGCCAGCTGCCCTACCCAGTTCCTTCCTTTCTTCAGGAAACATCCTTCTCCCTTCTTTTGCCCCATTTAGCTCCTATTCCTCCTTCACAACTCAGAACCAGCATCACCTCCTCCAGGAAGCCTTCTCTGACCATGCCCAGGCTTGGGCAGATTTCACGCACACTGGGGTGAGGATTTGACGGATGTCCATCTGTCATGCATGCTCTTCACTGAATGGGCTGCTCTTCCACTGAAACCCGCACGATCTAAAACACATTCACCCAGCACATAGCAGGTGCTTGAAACAAAGCTCTCGGATGGACCGACAGCATGGCACCTGGTACCACGTTCGACTCTCATACTGATAATCCATGATTGAAATAAAGACGAGGGGTAGGGGAGGGAAGGGAGAGGGGACCAAAAGCATGGGCTTTGTGGTCAAACTGTGTGGGTCCTGGTCCTGGTTTCCCCCTCTCGGCAGCTGGGCTATCTTGGGAAATTGCTTTAACCTCTCTGTGCTCGTTTTCTCATGTGGAAATTGGGGCTAATAAGAATAGTACCTCACAGGTTCATTGAGAGGAGTACAGAAGAGGATCCCGTTACGCAAAGTAGTTAGACAAGGGGCTGGTGCATAGTAAGCATTTAATAAAAACGAGCCTGCTATTTCCCCCATTTTTTTTTCTTCTAAAAGTACCATCGCTTTGAGCTGTTTTGCACTCCATGCACCCATTTCTCCTTGATCTTTCAGGTTCTCAAGCTCTTTGTGTTTTCAAGTGCTGGTGTGTGTATTCTAGAGAGGGAAGCGCTGCGAGAGCTGGGTGGTGGTGGTGGTGGTGGTGGTGATGGTGTGCAGAGCAGAGGGCTGGAGCTGGAGGGGGAAGAGGCCGGCGGCGATTTGTGGGCGGCTGCTGGGCAGCGTCTGGGGAAGGAGACTGGAGTGGCCAGGGAGAAAGGTCTGATGTGTGTTCTCAGGCCCCTCAGCCTCAGCCTCCTCGCTGGGCTCCTGTCTCTCTCGTCCAGTCTGCCCCCCACATGGCCCTGGGAGGGATCATCCTTCACCCAGAGCTGCCCCTGCTCTCAGCCCCTCCTGTCTCCTGGCCCCCTGTGACAATTGCAGAGCACTGGGGACAGTGCCTGCACGTAGCAAGTGCCATGTGTTTAAGTCAAATACACACAGACATAAATGTATAAACAAAGAGGATCCCTTAAGTTTTCGTTTACTGGTCACCTCTTCCAGGAAGCCTTCCAGAAGCACCCTGTAAGCTCTTAGGTGGAGCAGAGCTGACCACTCCTCTTTTGTCCTCCTCCTTCCCACTCTCTAACTTCTCTCACAATTGTGAGCCCTGATTTCCATTTTTTTTTTTTTTTTTGGTCTTTTTCTCCTCCATTAGGTTCTCAGCTGCTCAAGAGCAGAGGCCAGCTCTGGGTTCCAAATGCCCAGCAAAGAGCATGCATGCAGTAGGTGCTCAATAAGTGTTTGTTACTTCGAATTGGGTTCTGTTAGCAAAGAGAGATTCCAGATTGGGCCCAAGGCGCTCACACGCTCTAACGTTCTAGATTTCTCTGTGATGGTGTGTGTTTGATCCTGTTCTGCTTCCTGACCTCTGAGTCTCTGATTCTAGATAAGCAGGGCATAAAAGACCAAAAACAGTAATCTCTCCATAAATGTCTCAGTAACTATGGTGAGAATTGCTACTCGCCAGTGCTCACTCTGCTGGATGCTCTTTTGAGCGACGTGCTCATATCATCAGCTCATTTCATCCTCACAAAACCTTGGAGATCGATCAATACCATCACTTCCTCTGTTTTCCAAGTCAGGAAACTGAGACCCAGAAAGGTGACGTCACTTGCTCAGTGTCACTGGCTCATCACAGCAGGCCTGGGGCTCCCAAGTCTGCGCTCTTGACTGCCAGAACAGCTGTCCTTTACCCAGCCGCCCGACGTTCCCGGCACCGGGAAGCCCCTTCCCGGGCTTGGTCTCATAGTAAACTCCCAACTGCGCTGCGAGAACCCCATTTCAGAGGAGAAATCCGACTCAGAGATGCGATGTCTGTTGCCCAAAGACACCCACCCCAAAGTGGTGGGGCCGGTCTCAAGCAGCCTGAAGGCAGCGCCTGATTTTAAGCGCTCCGTTCTTGCCCAGGGCTCTCCAGCCAAGGGTCTGAAACTCACGCGCACCTACAGGGACCAGGCAGGTGAAACACGGAAGTGTGAGGTAACAGGGAGCGGTGGGGTCTGGGGCAAAGCTCCGTGCCAGTGCCCGGTCTAACGGCAGTGGCCGTCTGCCACACAAGAACGTGGGCTCAGCCACTTCCTGTGTTTCAAGAAAAGCCGGAAACCAAACATTTTATGGGGAGTGCCCTGGTTTAAAACAGGGGGGATGATTAAAACATCCTTGGCCAGCTGGGGGTATCTCCTATCTCTGTCACGGATTTTTCATTTGCCCCTTGTAGCATTACGCTTGTAGGGAACTTACTTGTGAGCTTGTTCCTATAACGTCAGCCTTCCTGTCCGGTCTGAAGTGCCAGGAGGGCAGGGGATTTGTCTATCCTGCTCAACACCTTATCGGCCCAATGAAGTATCTGTCACCCGTGTGGAACCTGGCCCTGCATTTACTGAATCAAGGGATGGGCCTTTCTCTCTTTGTCCTGTGACTTACTCTGCAGCCCTGTCTCTGACCTCTGTGTATGTGTCCAAAATCTGGCTCTCAACCTTTTTTTCTGGTTCTGGCTGGAGTCTCTGGCTCCATGTCTCCATGTCTCTGGAATTTTCTATCCTTTTTTTGGGGGGGGGGCTTTCTTCAGTGTGTCCATCTCACTCTCTGCCTCTCTGTAAGTACCCATTAAAGTCTGCAATTGGGCCCACCCTGTCACTCACTGTGTGTGCCTTTGTCCCTCTAGCTCACTGGCGGTCTGCCTTTCTCCCGGACTGTCTTTGCTTCCCTGCAAGGTGCACTTAGCTGTTTTAGTCGGCATCTCTCCCTCCCCATCTCTTGGTGGGAGGCTGTCTGCCTACTCCTCCCCCTCACTTCCCCTCCCCCACCCCCAGCACCCTGCAGGGCACGGCTCAGCTCACGCACCCCACGGTGGGCCGGCTGGGAGCGCGCACGTCCTTGCACACGAGCCGCACGTAGCTGTACTTGAGCACGTCGATGAGCGTGTAGAGCGGGGGCGCGCTGGCCCAGCGGCAGCGCGCCAGGTGCATGGAGCTCTTGACGAAGAAAAGCGCCAGCCGCTGCTGGCACCACGCGTCGAAGAAGCGGCTGAACTCGGCCCATGAGAAGAAGGCACGCTCCCGCAGCTCCTGTTCCTCCTGCCCCGCCGTGCTGGGTGGGGACTCCATCCTGGGGCGCCTGAGTGGAAGAGGGGGCACGTGGATATCAGACCTCTCCCCACCAGGGGAATCCCACTTCCTCCATTTTCCACCTGTCTCGCCTGTCTCTTTGGTGCTGGTGCCTCTTTCCAGGCGGGGCCCAGGGCGGGATGCACCCCCCTTAATATCTAGGTATGAATCTCCACTCCATCTTTGGCTTTCTCCCATTCCTGCATTATTCCTGGGACAGCTGGAGCCTGTCATCCTGATCCCTAATTTCAGCTCGGCCCCCTCCTCTGTAGACGTGCCCCTAAGTACAGTTAGGGGTCCCTCTCCCAAAATATAACTCTTAAGTTCAGTGGTGGATACCTCGAATGTGTCCCCAACTTCCAGCTAAAACCTCCTCCCCCCTCCAGATATATCTCCTACACGTGGCCATAACCTCTAGGGGCCCCATTCATATGAAGCCCCCCCTTCTGTGTGTCTACATTTGGCTGTAACTCACATCCATCTTTGCCCTCTTCTAAAGATGTTCCATGTCCGGATGTGCTCCCACATCCAGTCATGGATCCCTCACCCCCAGTCACACTCTTCACGCACCTGTGGCTCCCTCCTCCCTGGATGTGTCTCCGATATGCAGCTGTTGTCCCAGATGTGACCCCATGGGTCGTCACATCCCGCTGTAGCCCCTGCCTCCGAGATGCTCCCATATCCAGATGTTCTCCTCACATCCAGTATGTACTTTTCCCCCACAGGTGTGTGCTCCATTCACTTGTGGCCAATTCTCAGAAGTGTCACCAATATTTGTCTGTGCCCACCTCTTGCCCAGACGCGCCCCCCAGTCCAGCTGTAGCGCCCTCCTCCCATTTGCAGCTATCGTACTCCCAGATGTGCATTCTGGTCCTAGACATGGCCCCTCGTCCTCAGATGGGCTTCATCACCCGAGATGCTCCCCCGCGTCCAGCTGCGCCTCCCCCTCCCTCGTGCAGCCCCTCCCAACCCGTTTCCGTCTCCCCAAGCCCTCCCAGCCCCTCCTGCCGCGGGCCCTCCCATCTCCGCTGTCCCACCCAGCTGTGCCTCTCCCCTCCCCCAGATGTGCACCCTTCCCGCCCCTCCCCACTCACCTACCCGCCCCGGAGCGGCGTCCACCTCCCACAATGCTCCGCGCCGAGGCCAGGCCCGGCCCTTGCTCCCGTAATGCCCCGCGCGGCCTCCCGCCTCTCTTCCCGCCGTGCCTCGCGCAGCGGCTTCCACCGAATCTCCCTCTTTCCCCGCCAGTCACTTCTCGGACCCGCAGCTACACCCGCCCACCCAGAGCGAGGGAAGGCGCGGACCATTTCCCATCGTGCTCTGCGGGAGGGCTCACCCTACTTCACCCCTTTTCTAGTAGCCTCCCGTCCGGGAAACTACAGCTCCCAGCGTCCTCCGGGAGGCAGCGGCGGCGCGGACGACACCCGGGCCCCGCCCCTCGATACGGCCCCGCCCCCGCCCGCCAAAGTCTGCGCGCGAATTCCGTGGCGCGAATTGAGGACTGCAGTCGGGCGCCGAGTGGTTCCGGGTGTGACGCGTAGGACAGCGGCGCGCGAGGCCGGCGAGAGGCAGGTGGGGCCGCCGACGTGGGGCTGGGAGACTGGGGGGCGGCGCGCGTGTCCTACGCTCCGGGCCCACGGCTCCGCCGGGTCGGTCGGCTGCAGAGGAGCGGGCGTGGGGGACGCTCAGGAGGCCGAGAGCGCGGCAGGGAAGGGAGAGCGCCGGCGGCGGGTCGCTGCGGGGCACGCGGGGGCGTCCGCCGGAGGGAGAGGGCCAGGTAGAGTAGACGAGGACCAGAGTCTGTAAGACCCGACAGGGTTTGAGGAGAGGCCTGGGAGGCGGGGCATACCACGAGGGGCGTGGTCACGGAAGCTCGATGGGCGGGGCCCGGGGGGGGGAGACTCGGTTGGGGGGGCCATCGGAAATTGGAAGTTCGGGAAGACTGGCCCACCTGGAAAAGGGTGGGGACGGGCGAAAGTTTGTTGGTGGGCAGGGCCGGACGCTAGGAGGCGGGGCCGGGAAAAGGTTCAAAGAAAGCGAGAAGTGGGGTCGGCTTTAGATGTTGAGGGGAGGATCCCGCTGGACGGAGGCGGGGCAGAGAGAGGTCAGTGGTCTGGTCCAGGTCTAGGCCAAGACCTTAGGAAAGGTTGGGACTCTTCTGTATAAGGAGAGGTCTGGCTTTGTGGATGCCTGATGAGGGGGGCGGAGCGGAGGTAGGGTTGGACCACGCCGCGGGGAGGCCAAGGCTTGGGAAAGGAGGGGGCCCTGGAGAGAGTAACTCATAGGTCTCGCCTTATTGTTGCCCTAAGGGGTGGAGGGAGGACCAGAGGAACTTGGGGAGGGGAGAGAGAAGGATATTGATGTGCTTAGGTGAGGAGTAGTCTTGAAGGGTAAGGCAAGGGGGGGCGGGTGCACTTGGCTGGGAGAAGAGATGAGCATTTGGAAAGGGGGGCTGGCATCTGAAAGCCAAGGGGACTCATTGAGGAGAGACAGCAGGAAATGGGATTAAGGACACATCACTTCTTGGCCTCCATCTGCATTTCACCCCGTTTGAATCTCCAATCTATTCACCTCAGGGAGGCATGAGGGAAAGGCCAGTGGGGTTTAAGTAAGATCTCCTTGATTTCATCTTATCTTAGGATCCCGAGGAGCTTGCTAGGCCTGCAGATCCCCCCCTTCTATCCTGAGAGCTTCTGATACAGTAGGTCTGGGAGCAGGCTGGAATATTTTATGCATAATCCCAGCTGGCTCTTAGAATGGGCACTCTGTGTTTCTGGGATCCACCACTGGCTGGTTGTGTGGCCCTGAACCACTCACTTTCCTTCTCCTGTCCCAGCCTCCTCATTGTCTTTTGGGGGAGGCTGAGCTGTTCTGAGCTTCAGAGAATGAGACAGAGTAGCATATTTAGGGGAGCAGTGTAAAACACTTTCCACGGGTGGAGGGTGGTCAGGGGAACAAACAGGTCAGGAAATGTGAGCTTTTATTAACGAGAAGAAAGACTTGAGCCTTTTGGCTGATCGTTGTCAAACTGCTTCAAGACCCGTTCATATCGTGCTCCTTGTCACATGGCCCGCGGCTTTGGAAAGATCCTACTTATGAACCCTGAATTCATTAGTAAGGATGTTTTTGTTACCCTGATTTAAAAAAAAAAAGTTGTATTTATTTGAGAGGGAGGCAGGGCAGAGGGAGAGGGAGAGTCCCAAGCAGGCTCCACACCCAGTGCGGACCTGACACGGGGCTCTTTCTCATGACTCTGAGATCACGACCTGAGCCGGAACCAAGAGTTGGCAGCTCACCTGACTTTGCCACCCAGGCACCCCTGTTACCCTGATTTTTGTTTTTTTTATTTTTTAATTTTTTTTAAAAGATTTTATTTATTTATTTGACAGAGATAGAGACAGCCAGTGAGAGAGGGAACACAAGCAGGGGGAGTGGGAGAGGAAGAAGCAGGCTTATAGCAGAGGAGCCCGATGTGGGGCTCGATCCCATAACGCCGGGATCACGCCCTGAGCCGAAGGCAGATGCTTAACAGCTGTGCCACCCAGGCACCCCGTTACCCTGATTTTTAAATAAAGGAATACATATGGGCCAATGCATTCAGTACCAGTTTTCGGTCCTGTGGCCATATCGCTGAGCAAAATGGACAAAATCCTTATCTTTTTGGAACTCAACATTTTAGCCCCGCACTGCTTAATAGACTAGCAGCTGGCCCTATGTAGAGATTTAAATTTAAGCTCCCGAGAAACATGAAAATCTCAGCTCCTCAGTGGTACTGGCTGCATTTCAAATGCTTGAAGCCACGTATGGATAGAGTGACCTTTTTGGACTCTGCAGGTATAGAACGTTTCTATCATGCAGAAAATTGGGTTAGAAACACTACTCTAGAGAGTGAGACAAATTCTAATTTAGAAGGTCCAGTTGCAATAGCTGCTGGGGAGGAAAAGAGCGAGGGGTTAGTTCCGCAGGCTGGGGGTGGTGGTAGCCGGACCTGCGCCCGGAGCGGGGGGGATGCTGAGAGCTGGTTGATGGTGGGTGGTCTCTGGGGGGGCAGTGCCTGGTCCCTAGTAAACACCCCAGTTCATAAAGTTGATTTTTTTTTTTTTTTACAGAAAAAATATTAGGTGAAAAAAATCCAGGTTTTACATAGGTACCTTTGAAATTTCAAAGGTGGTGTGGAGAATGTCTGAAGTTTGGGAAATCATTTTTGGAGGAGATGGGAGGGAACCAGGCACAGTCCCATGGCTCCAGAGCTCGCAGTCCGATTGGAAAGATGGACTGTGACATAATCAGGAGAACATGTGCGTGAGAAGAGAAGGACCAGTTAACCACCACAGGAGGTCAGGAAATGGAGGGTCTCTTCCAGCAGGTGCCCAAGGAGGCTTCCGGACATCTATTCAGTGCTCAGAGCTGGGCAGGAGGGGACCGGCTGCTGGCGGTCGGGGAGGGCGCTCCCCATAGGGAGCCTGGAGGAAGAGAGTAGGAGACTGGATCATAAAATTTGAACAGTTATATGGGGTCTAGATTTACTGTGTTTTTTTTTTTTTTAATTGAATGGGTAAGAAATATGCGGGGTTTAAAATAAAATCGGAATGGAGGTGTGCAGTGACAGGCCTGGTTCACAGCCCTACTCCCAGTCACCTCATGAGCCCCCCACCCCCACCCCCGACCACCCCTGTTGGTTTCTTGATGATCCTTCCAGAGTTTCTATTCGGCATATTATGTATGCCGTTCTGCCTCCTTTTTAATTTATTATTACTGTTTAAAATGTTACTTAAGATACCTAGAACATCTTTCCGTATCAGTACCTAGAGAATGTCTTCATTCTGGTTTTTTTTTTTTTTTTACTTTTTATTTTGAAAGGATTACATAGACTTGCCGGAAGTTATAAAAATAGTACACCTATCTTCCCCCGGTGGTGACATCTTATGTAACCGTAGCCCAGTATCAAAACCAGGAAGTTGGTGTTGGACAGGACCGTGAGCGAGACCACAGAGCTGGTCCAGCTGTGTGTGTGTGCAGAGTTTGAACCCGCGTATAGATCTCTGTAACCACCACCGCAGTCAGGATATCTGGAACAGATCGGTCTTCACAAAGGCTCTCACGGTGCCGCCCCTTTATAGCCCCCCCCCCCACCTTTTGTCCCGAAGCTCTGACCACCCCGATCGCTTCCCCATCCTAAGTTTTGTCATTTGGAGAATGTTACGGAAATGGACGCGTAGGGTACGTAACTTTCTGAGATTGGTGTTCTCTGCGTGCTGTTTTTGCCCCTCGTTTCTGTTGAGAATATGCCTTAGAAGCCGCTTAGCAGCTGCTTCGTCTACACCCGTGGGTATAATTGAATGGACTGCCGCATCTCAGGGTTTTAGGGTATTATGTAATCACCTAAAAACAGGTTTTTACTAACCTCTTCTTTTTTTTTTTTTAAGATTTTTAATTTACTTTTTTGAGAGAGAAAGCACAAGCAGGGGGAGCGGAGGGAGAGGGAGAGGCAGACTCCCCCCTGAGCAGGGAGCCTGATGCGGGGCTTGATCCCAGGACCCCAGGATCATGAGCCAAAGGCAGATGTTTAACCAGCTGAGCCACCCAGGCGCCCCAGTTGTTTGCTAATCTTAAAACTTAACTCCTCCCCAAAAAACCCCAAACAAGACTGGAAAAAAAATACCTGTAGGTCTTCAGTGTGTCTTCATATTGGATGAAGGGCGGGCTCCATGTGATCAAGGGGTCTTCTTCTCTTGTTCTGACTTGGAACTTTCTCTTCACTCATAAATCTCGCCAGCAAATAAATCAGTTTGGTCCATAAAAACGGGAGTTTCTTGTCGGTGGGGTCACTCATATTTCTGATTTTGTGGGTGTTTTTTTTTTCTTTCTGAAAGAAGGAAGGTTACGTGTTTTGGTCTGTGCACAACCAGTCGTCTCACCAAGGATCTGGATTTCTGTTTCAGGAGCAGCTGGCTGGAGAAGAGGAAGAGGAGAGGGGAAGGGAGAATCCTGACTCATCATGCAGCGTAGTATCATGTAAGCACCCGGCTCCCCCGTCCTACACTCTCTGAGTTCTCTGCTTCTTTGCTTTTTCTTGGAAGAACCCAAGTTAGTCTCCAAACTGGAATTTCTGGGAGTCGAGCAGTGCAGAAAACGGGGCATGGGATCTGGAGGACAAGTAGTGTAACCAGAATTTTTTAGCTGGACGTTTGGAAGCGCTGATCCAGTGGTTCGCGGTCGGTGGTTTGGCCCCCCCAGGGGACATCTGGCTGTGTCTGGAGACGTTTTTGGTTGTCACAGCTGGGGGAAGAAAGGGGCTTGTGATTAGCGTCTACAGGATAAGGGCCAGGCGTGGCTGCTGCTTAATACCTTCAGTGCACGGGGACAGCCCCCCTCAACAAACGGTGTGGCCTGACACATCACTAGTGTCCAGGGTGGGAAACCCTGTCCTCACGCAAGCTGGCTTCAGGAAAACAAGACAGGGAATTACGTGGCTTGTGTAGTTGAAGCCGTCCAGAATTAATGGCGTCGGGCTGGGTTGGACCCAGTTGTCAAAACCCTTTCATTGGGGGGGCGCCTGGGTGGCACAGTCGTTAAGCGTCTGCCTTCGGCTCAGGGCATGATCCCGGCATTCTGGGATCGAGCCCCACATCAGGCTCCTCTGCTGGGAGCCTACTTCTTCCTCTCCCACTCTCCCTGCTTGTGTTCCCTCTCTCACTGGCTGTATCTGTCAAATAACTAAATAAAATCTTAAAAAAACAAAAAAACAAAAAAAAAAACCCTTTCATTGGGAATGCGAGGGGGCATCCGGATAGGAAAATGGAGGGGCTGCTCCCGGAAGGAGGGGATGGATTCTAGACTGACCCAGACCTGGACATGCCCTCCACCCCCAAAGAGATGTGGGAGGTCACAGATCGCAGGCTGCATGTTTCTCATGTGATGACGAGTCTGGGCCTAGTCTCTCCTGGGCTGAGAGCAGCTCTGATAGCTTTCTGCCCCTGGCTTGGCTTGGCTTGATCAGTTGATTGACTCACTGACCGTACATTCAGTGTTAATTTGGGGACGGTTTTAGACGTACAGAAAAGTTGTACCGATAGTAGAGCCTGTTCCTGGGTACCTGGCACCCGGCTTTCACCGTTGACGTCGTGTGGCCTGTTGGTCACAGTGAGGGACCAGCATTGGTACGTTCCTGTTAACTACACTCCACGCTTTCACGCTTTATTCCGATTGGCCCGGTTTATCCACTAATGCTCTTCTCTGTTCCCAGGATCCAATTCGGAGTACTGTGTTGCATGCAGTTATCATGCCCCCCGCCCCCCAGTTCCCTCTGGTGTCACTCTGGGTGACAGTTTCTCGGACTTCGTTTGTCAGGATACCTGCAGACAGTCCCCCGATGTGTCTGATGTTGTTCTCATACCTAGACCGGGGTCACAGGCAGCGGAGCGAGGTAGCCTCTCGTCCCCCCGTCGTTGGGGTGCAGACATCCCCGGGACATCACCAGTGATGCTGACCTTCTTCACTCGGTCTGGAGGGTGTGGGCAAGGCCTCTCCGCCTTACCCTGCTGTGGTCCCTCCTCAGTACTCAGTTCTCTGGAAACCAGCACTCGGTCCAGCCAGTCTCAAGTGGAGAGCTGATGCTTTGCTTTATCGATCTTTTCCAGAGCACTTCACATCTCCTGACTTTTCTATTCAGTGACATAACAGTTGCCTCTTCTACTGAGTGTCAACCCGTTGGGGGTGGGGAGTTGGTGTCTTTGTCTCCACCGAATCCCTAGGGCCTGGGAGAGGCCCTGGCACATAGGAAGTGCTTAGCTGATTCTTCGTGCTGTTATCATTCCCGTGTTCCCCCTCCTCTGTGCTCCTCCAGGTCATTTTTCTACCCCAAGAAGGAGGGCAAAGTGAAAAAACCAGAGAAGGAGACCTCCAACAGCATCAGAGAGACCGAACCACCTCCAAAGTATGTGATGGGGCGAGGACGTGGTGAATTTGTTCCTTTATAAGTCAGGAACTCCCTTGGCTGTAAGTGTGTCAAACCCAGCTCAGAATGTCTGGGAGTCCCAAAGGGAATTTTCAGTAACTGGGAAGTCCAAAGGCACAGGTTCAGCTTCAGGCACAGCTGGATCCAGGGCCTCGGCGTTGGCAAAGCGGGTTGGCAAGTCCAAGTTCCAGGAGTAAGACAACCTGTGGGCAAGCAGCCAGGAGCGAGTTGCATGCGTCAGTCATATCCCTTTCTTCCTCTTGGTCAGGACCCCGCGCATGGCTATACCCAGCTGCAGGGGAGGCTGGGAAGAATGGTCTCTAGCTGAGAGGCCACAGACCTAGCTAAATTTCAGGGGCCGGTATGACTGAAAAAGAGAGGGTCTCCAAATGGATATTGGAGGCTATTCTCTGCTCTCAGTAGGGGCTCCATCTGCTCCTCACCATTGCTTGTCACGGAGTAGGTGAGCACATGGGAGGCCTCCAGAAACGTGGATGCTGCGGGTGGATGGATGATTAAGAGTATATGCCAAGGAGGCGCCTGGACAAAGCTCATGGAATGCTTGAAAGAAAAGGAAGGGAATGAAACCCAGTGGAGGGGCTGGACCATTCTGGGAAGGACCCACTCTCTGCCTGCCGGAACACCCCCATTTCCCCACCTTCCAGGGTAGCACTGAAGGAGCGGAATGGAGAGGTGCCTGAGAACGATTCTCCAGTGAAGAGGCCAGGGCGCAAAGTGGCCCGGGTCCTGAGCAGTGAAGGGGAGGAGGAAGATGAAGCCCTCACGCCCTCCAAAGGCCAGGTAAGTCCCCACCAGCCTGCCCACTGTTACTGGAAGAAGCCATCATTCCCCTCAGCCTACGGCACTGAGTGTAGCACAGCCGCTCAGGGGCGCTCGTGCCCCAGGAGGTGGAAGGGTTGAGCGGTCGTGCCCTGGAGCAGACGGACGGCCTGGTCTGCGCGGTTCTGACTCCACCTGCGCCCCGTGGCCTGAGCAGGCTCCTGGCCTTGTGCTCACCTGGGACATACAGCTCCCGGGAGCACCTACCGCTCCCGGGAGCACCTACCGCTCGGGGTGACTGGGAACAGGAAAGGAGTCAGTTCATCTATGGATCTGAGAATAACGCATGACCCAGAATCAGGGCTCAAAAACACATCCGGTCTCCTGTTGTCAGAGGGCTTTTCGTCTTTTCCAGAGACGTTGGCTTACTTCCTTCCCTTGCTCAAAAGTCACCCAATGGGCAGCTGATTGGTGACCTTAATTCCCTCTGCGGCCTTAATTGCCCTTTGCTACATAACAGAATACATTCAGGTTCCAGGAACTAGGAGGGGCCGTCCTGAGGAGCTTGGACTCTGTCCTGTGGCTGCTAGGGATCCGTGGAATGGTTTTGAGCAGGAGAGGGACAGGGGCAGCTTTCGGTCCTGGGCAGCCTTCACAGCATCCCTTTGGGGCCTGTATCCATCAGGGTCCGAATAGGAGAGAGAAACCCCATGAGCGATTTGAGCAGAGAGAGTCTAATACAAAGAATTATCAACTAGGTATGCAGTTTGCAACCGGGTCACTGCAGGGCTGGAAAGAGAATTCGAAGGCGTCCTGGGGGTAGCTGCTGTCGGGGCAGCTACCGCCCTGGGAGCTGTGGAGCTGACGGTCAGACCTTCAGGTGCTGGCTAGTGGGTGCCGGGGTCTCTGAGCTTACACGTGGTGCCCTGAGGTCCTGGTCAGATCTTTGAGGCAGGGGCCCTGGGCAGAGAGTGCCGGCGTCCATGAGGCATCACGTCGCAGACGCTGTGAGCGTTGGAAATGCTGTAAATTGGATCCGGCTGGCGCAGGCCCCTCTTGTGCCGTGTTATGGCGTTGCCTGGCATAGCGCTTCCTGCCAGGCTGGAAAGGGGTTTTCAGAGTCTGAGCATCATGAGGGAGAGTGGACAGGGTAGGCTTGGAGCTGAGGGGGAGTCACTTAATAACTGGCAGAGGGCCCTGTGAGACGAGTTAGGGATTGGAACCAAGATACAAATAACGGGCTTAAACAAGGTAGGAATTTATTTCTCTCTCTAATGAGCATGAAACGTCCAGGATTAGTATGGCATTGTCTCGGTGTCAGAGACGCAGGCTGCTTCTGTACCCTTACTTTTATCCCTAGATGCCCTTGTCCAAATGAATGTCCATATTCAGCCCGTGAGAAGAGCAAGACATTCCACAGGAAGTGTACATCATTTTCCCTTGTATTCCTTATGTAGAAGTGAGGCTCCTGGCCATGCCTCCCTGCAAGGGAGGCTGGGAAGGGTAGGTGTTAGGCTCCTGGCTACACCTAGCTGCAAGGGAGGCTGGGAATTGTAGTTCTCAGGATCCTGGCTACACCTAGCTGCAAGGGAGGCTGGGAAGTGTAGTTCTCAGGCTCCTGGCTACACCTAGCTGCAAGGAAGGCTGAGAAGTGTGGTTCTCAGGCTCCTGGCCACACCTAGCTGCAAGGGAGGCTGGGAATTGTAGTTCTCAGGATCCTGGCTACACCTAGCTGCAAGGGAGGCTGGGAATTGTAGTTCTCAGGATCCTGGCTACACCTAGCTGCAAGGGAGGCTGGGAATTGTAGTTCTCAGGATCCTGGCTACACCTAGCTGCAAGGGAGGCTGGGAATTGTAGTTCTCAGGATCCTGGCTACAGCTAGCTGCAAGGGAGGCTGGGAAATGTAGTTCTCAGGCTCCTGGCCACACCTAGCTGCAGGGGAGGTGGTGAAAAGCGGTTTTCAGTTGGGCCATCATATGCCTAGCTAAAATCAAAGGTTATGTTACTTTAGAAAAAAGAGAGTTGTTATTGTCATCCATGATGGGGGGAGTCTGGCACCATGAAACTCCACAGGAGGGAAAGGAGGGTAAGGCCCAGGTAAGAGAGGAGGAGCCCTGAACTGGGACGGAGAACTCTCTACTCCCAACTGTTTAGAAAAGGTCAAGGAGTGGCCCCTTCATCCTCCCCTCACTCTACAATTGCTCTTTCTTGCTTTCCAGAAGCCTGCCCCGGGCTCTCCACAAGTCTCCCCTCCCAGCCCTGCCACATTTCCCGAGAGCAGCCCTTCCCTCTCCAACACCTCTCCTGTGGACATCTCCCCATCAGGGATCCCCAAGCGGCGCACAGGTGAGGACACACAGGCCCCTGCCCTGTCCCTTGCCTGTCTTTATCCGCATGAGGATTTCTGCGCCAGGCGGCCATCCTCGTGACAGCTCTGATCTTAGCGCTGTGGTTGAGAGCATGGCTTCACCATCCACTGGCTGTGTGACCTTGGGTAAATGACTTACCTTCTCTGAGCTTCGATTGCTTTCTCTATAAAACAGAGACGACAGTAATGACAGCATTTATCATACAGAGACTATGAGGAAATACGCAGAAAGTGCTTGGACCTGGGCCCGGCCCATCGTGAGCGCTCAGGAAGCGTTGGTTATTGTAACTGTGGGTACGTGCCGTCAGGGAGGCAGCACAGTGCACTGGGAGCACAGGAAGAGGGCGACTTGTGGAAGAGAGATCCACCCAGCCAAGCCCTGAAGGACAAGAAAGAGTGAGCAGGGAAGGGGGTTAGTGGCAGAAGGCGGTAGGCATCGAGAAGGCATTGACGGCTTGGTGTGTTGGTACTTAGTGCACAGGGTTGGGGACCCTGGAGAAGGTCCACGGAAAGCCAGCCTGAGGAATGGCACCTCTGTCCCCTGGGGGATCGGGAATGCTTTGTACAGGGTGGGGAGGCACAGGTGAGAGACCCTCACATAATGCTGGGTGACGGATGTGGCAGGTGCGACCGAGGGACTGAATTTTCAGGGCTGCATCATTTTCATTAAATTTAAGTGTGCAAGCTGATGCCGGATGGAGTTACCGAAGACTTTCAGGCATGTTTAGGATAACTCGGGTGCATAAATTTTCTTCAGCTGTAAATTCTGTGACATCTAAACACAGATCAGCTATTTCTGAGGAAAACTTAACACCCAGTTGAGACGTGCTAAAGTACGTGGGACTTTGAAGACAGCACGGAAAAGAGAATGTTAATTATTTTAACACTGAAAACACAACACATTGGAGACGTAGTATTTTTGGATATGTTGAGTTACATAAGCTATATTATTAAAACGAAGTGTATCTGGATTTTTTTCCTTTTCTCAATGTAAATACTGGCAAGGTTAAGGTCAGGTACCTGGCTCACCACATAGTTCCATCGGGTGGTGCTGATAGAACTAGCACACCTGGGGGAGCCTGGCTGGCTCAGTTGGTACAACGTGCGACTCTCGATCTCCGGGTCACGAGTTCGAACTCCACGTTGGGTATAGAGGTTACTTAAAATCTTAAAAAAAAAAAAGAAAAGAAACAGTATGGCTGAAACTAATAGACTGTATGTTAATTACACTTGCATAAAAAAACTTTAAGTTTTTTAATTAAAAAAAAAAGTAGAAACGGAGTCACAAGCGGCAACAGGGCTCAGAACTGTAGGAGCTCAGAACTGAGGCAGCGCAGTGCGGGTGACGCCCGAGCTGCGTCTTAGGAGATGGGGTAGTGCTCACCGGGCTGAGGAGGGGCTGCGGGAAGCGGTGCAGCCTCGAGCAGCCCGCAGAGGCCTCGGGGAAGGAATCGCGCGGCAATGAGGGGGTTGCATACACTGGCATGTTTCTGGAGGGTCGGATGCAATTTGGGGAGCAGGGCGAGTTTGAGGACGGTGTGTGGTGCAGACAGGAGGGCGGGGCTGGCTCCCACAGGGCCCCGCATGCTAGGCCAGAGCCCGGGCTTTATCCTGGGGATGCTGGGGCGCCACAGGAGGGCTGCTGGACCCAGGGGTGGGGGTGGGGATCGTCTTGCAATAGCTAAGTGGCCCAGGGCGTGCTGGAAGCTCAGCGCTGACCCTGAGATGGGCTGGGGGTGTCAGGGAGTTCTTTTTAGAGGAGAGGACCTCTGCCCTCTGTCCCGGGGGCCCCTGAACAGCACGCACCAGGGCCCGGAGGTGTGTGCAGGAACAGTAGGAGTTCAGCGGTGCTGGAGAGTGAGGGTTACGTGGCTTGGGAAGAGTCAGAGGGTCAGCTGGAGAGAGGTGAGGTAGCACAGCAGCAGCTCCCGGAAGACTTGCTTCTGGAATGGGGAGCGGGGAGACGTGGATGGCTTTCTGAGCCAGGAGGGGGGGTGGGGGGACGACAGCGCCAGCGGCAGCTGATAGTAGATCCTTCTGCGACTGTGCGAGGGAACCACCGGTCCAGGAGACCAGCGGGAAGGTGACCAGTGACAATAAAAGGGCTCTCAGGGAGCTCCTCACCAGGCATGAGCATCTTGCTTAGAATCTTCTAGAAGCAGTCTCTGAAGCTCTGAAACAAGTGTTCAGACACAGGGCGTTTCTTTGAGAGTTCAGAGAACACGGACGGTGAGTGATTCGGGGAAGGGGGCACAGCCCGCAGAAGATGGGTGTTCAGGACGGCTACTGCATTTATGTGCCAGCTCCCATAAGTCATGAACAGGGGCCCCTGTCAGGGCCTGTTGCTTCCCTGTCACTCGTGGACTTCTGAAGGCCGGGAGAAGCCATCCAGAACACACGCCAATGGCAGATCCTAGGGGTGCAGATGGGGCCCTGAGGGCAGCTGCTAGAGTCGTACTGGGCCAAGCGCGTCACAGCATCACTTAACGCTCAGGGATTGTTTCTGTTCACACACACGGGAGACGGAAGCACAGAGAGATTAAGTAACCTGTTCAGGGTCACACAGCCAGGAAGCAGCGGAGCTTGAAGGATGAGGCGCACCTGGAG
This sequence comes from Ursus americanus, assembly GCF_024610735.1. Taxonomy (NCBI): domain Eukaryota; kingdom Metazoa; phylum Chordata; class Mammalia; order Carnivora; family Ursidae; genus Ursus; species Ursus americanus. The sequence continues at coordinate 49,789,878 of NC_142147.1, read as the reverse complement.
CAGAAGGGGGGGGTCCCGGAGCCTTCTCAGGGGGCCGCATCACCGACCGGCCTGAGCTTACTGGGGTGGGGGGCAGATGGGCCCACGAGGCCAGTCACACCGAGCCTCTTGTCTTCCCAGCTCGGAAGCAGCTTCCTAAGAGGACAATACAGGATGTCCTGGAGGAGCAGGGCAAGGAAGAGGACAGAGAGGCCAAGAGGAAGAAGGAGGAAGAAGGTGAGGCACCAGGAGGACGGATGGGGAGAGAGAGAGTTGGAGGGTGCCTGGCGGAGAATCTGGAAGGGTGGGGGCCACGCCCAGAGGCCAGGCTGTTAGGATCCCCGACCTGATGCCTGTGGCCCTGAATCCGGATGTGGCCGTCAGAACTCCACACACCACACAGGCATTTGGGTTACGAGAGCATTTTGAAATGCATTCATTTGGGCCACTTTAATTTAGGATTCATTCATATGCGGTTTCCCGTTTTTATCCTCTGTTTTCCTGTTGTGTTGATGGAAAACGTTTTCCTCTCCACGACTTCTTTTCCCTTAGAAATGTAACCAGAAGGCAGAGATCCCCAGCCTCTCAACAGCACCCTTGGTGTCTTAGTAAATTGTTGATGGCACCCCCAGGCCACCACCTACAGACAACTGTTGATGTTCTAGAAACTTGGGCATTTGAGAAAACAGCGCATGTCTGTTGAAAGGAAAAGTACTCTTTTTTGTTTCATCCTTAAAAGAGTCACGATTAGTTACTGACTAGGATGTGGCCTGCCCTCTGCACAATTGCCCAAACTGTGGAATCCCTCGTTGCCTGTTCCACGTTGGTTTTTGTGCAGTGTGAAGTTTTGATCACAGCAACCTAGGAAAGCCCAGCTTTGCAGAAAGGTAATGTCAGGGGCGCCTGGGTGGCGCAGTCGTTAAGCGTCTGCCTTCGGCTCAGGGCGTGATCCCGGCGTTATGGGATCGAGCCCCACATCAGGCTCCTCTGCTGGGAGCCTGCTTCTTCTTCTCCCACTCCCCCTGCTTGTGTTCCCTCTCTCGCTGGCTGTCTCTATCTCTGTCAAATAAATAAATAAAATCTTAAAAAAAAAAAAAAAGAAAGAAAGAAAATGTCAGGAATTGCAAGGCTGGAGGGCTAAGGATACTGAAATCTGAAATCCCTCGAGCTAGTAGTTCCTGCCGTGGCCAGCAGAGGGCACCAGTTTTCCCTGGACCCGGAAACTAGCCCACGGTTTTCCCGCGTTGGTGGGAAATGCTGCCGCAAAGATCTGACCCATTGGTCATTCCGGGTCCCTGTGCAGCCTTTGCCACTGTTGATGTTTGTTTAATAAAGGACTTCATTAGTCTCGCCTTCCCCGGGGCTGTTGTGACTTCCTGTTGGCAACTTTTAGTCAGTATCCAGCCTTCAGTGTCTGGGACTGTGGGAGGGCCAGGTAGCTTCTTGGTTTTTCTCAAGTTCACTTACACAGTTTTTATTGTTACCCTAGAGGTATGATTTTTTTTTCAGTTTAGAACATTTTTCATTTTTACCTATATCAAGTTATCATGTGCGTTTAGAACTCTTTACGGTTATATCTTGCGGTGAATAATTCTAGACGTTGATAAGAAGATACTGGCCGTCTGTGTTCATTTCTGGCTGCCTAGGCGAGCGAACACAGGGTTTGGAATCTGTCGGAGGCCCCGCCGTGCTTGGGGCTGCAGCAGCGGGCTCACACCTCCCATCGCTTTACAGACCTGTTCAGTTGGCACAGGAGCAAATGGGGGCAGAAAGTCTCAGGAGTTGAAATGTCCCTGGGGGTCAGAGTGATTCTTTTTTTTTTTTTTTTTTTGCCATCTGACTTTTCTGTCATCCAAAGCTGAGACCTCACCGGAGAGCCTCACAGAGCCTGAAGTGACCCAGAAGAAAGAAGCAGAAGGGGACCGGCCCATGACGCCCCCTGAGACCTCCCGTGAGTTTCTAGTCCCCCGGCGACCCCGGCTCTCTGATTTTGGGTTGGATGTCTTCCGAGGCCAGTTAATTTAGTTTTATTTTTTAAAAGATTTTTACTTATTTGAGAGAGAGAGAGAGAGAGAGAGAGAACACAGGCTGGGTGAGGTGCAGAGGGAGAAGCAGGCTCCCCGCTGAGCAGGGAGCCAGATGCGGGGCTCGATCCCAGGACCCCGGGATCATGACCTGAGCTGAAGGCAGACGCTTCACTGACTGAGCCCCTCGGGCGCCTCCCTGAGGCCAGTTAATTTTAAATAAGACTCAAATGTATTGTTGCAGTGCGAATTCTAGGGGAATCAGAGGTTTTATTTTCATCGTTGTTTTTATAGTTAAAAATTTCCCCACATGAGAAAAGAAGAAAGAGCCAGTCATCCTCCAACAAAATATTTGTATCTTGGAGAAATCACAGGTACCAAATGTTGCCGACTGAGGGTAGTTTATGAAGTTCGACAGCCCGGCTGAGTTGCGGGGTTTTTGAGGTTCTAGTTACCCTCACAGGCCCGAGAACAAGCCCGACAGCCGGGTATCTGTGAGACTCCTGTGTGCGAAACAGCAGCGTGGGGACATTTTGAGGATGCGGATCGTATTCGATTTTCTGCAGTTGCCAGGGAAGTGGGAACGTTTTCTTCTGAGCGGGCTGAGATTTCTTTTTACCACTGTCTGTAAAGTCTCCAGTCTCAGGCCGAACACTAGAGAGAATTCTGCTAGTCCTCACGGAAAGGCGTCAGGCCCAAGAGGCTCAAAACACACCCGTGGAAAGGAAAGGGGCGGAACTGAGGGTGTTTTCCGTCTGTGGAGTCACAACGACCTTGGGTGACCAGGGAAGTCTCGGGTTGAAAGTCGGCGTCCCCAACCGATGTCTCTCGCTTTAGCAGCAGAGCCCCCGCCAGACGGCGCCTCGGAGCCTGAGGTGGCCGAGAAGCAGCAGGCTCGGGAGGAGGACCCAGCCAAGCCGCCCGCCAGAGCTCCCAAGCCGGTCAGCAGCTTCTTCGGTGAGTGTGTGCCGCCCCTCAGCTCCAGCCGCGCGGGGAGGAGGCAGGCGGGCCTTTCCCCAGAGCATGCCCCGCCCCGTGGAAGGTCTGACCCCTGTCTCCTGGCTTCACGGGCCGGTGGGGGCTCTCAGGAGGAGGGCCCACAGTCTCCTGACTTCGTTCCCAGCCCCCCGGAAACCGGCAACCAAGAAAGAAGGGAAAGAGGAGGGACCTGGCGCGGCAAGACAGGAGGAGACCAAGGGGTGAGTCCGAGTCGGCTGTCAAGTGAAGAGGACAGGGCACTAAGGGAAGGCCTGCGGTGTGTCCAGATTCTCCCGATTTGATTCCTCTTAACGATGAGACCGATGACTGCCAAAAATTCTTTCAGCTTTAACAGTCGGTGGTTACGGTTAATTATTCTAATGATAGCGTTTTGGGGGATTCTTAATGTCATTTTTGTGAGACCCCAGTTTCCATTCCTCAAACATGTCACGTGCGTCTGCCTCAGGGCCTTTGCCCTTGCGGTTCCCGCGGCCTGGAGTGCTCTTCTCCCTGATACCCACTCTGCTCTCTCCTCGTGTCATTCTGCCCCACTGTCTCCTTCCCCAGCCTTTCCTCCGAAGTGGCACCTTCCATCCTGCCTTCCCCCAGCTTGCTTTTATTTTGGTTTTGGAAATTTTTATCAAAATTATTTGTTTCTATGTTTTTTGGGTTTTTTTTCCCTGACTCTCCGGCTAGAATGGGAGCTCTAGGTTCGCCGGCTCTGTTTTCATTCCCTTCTGTGCCCGCATACCTAGAGCAGTTTCTAGCACATAGTAGGTGCTCACAAAATATTAGCTGGAGGAATGGCTTCCCTTTGACCCAGGTGTCTGATCTCCCTGTTGCCTCCACAGACCCCTGGACCCCTCCAGCTACAATCCTGCCAAGAACAACTACCATCCCATCGACGACGCGTGCTGGAAGCCAGGCCAGAAGTGAGGCTCCCCCTGCCCCTGACTGACAGCCCCCCCCCCCCCGTCACCGGGCGTGTCTCCCCAGAGGCCTCCACTGGAGGAAGCCGTCAGATCTCTTGTGTCCCCGTTCTGGGGACACAGGCAGCAGCACCGAAGGTGGGGGGAGGCAGGTGGACAGATGAATGGACGGTGTGGGTTGTACACACCGCCCTGTGTCTCTCTTCCTTCCCCAGGGTCCCTTACCTGGCTGTGGCCCGGACGTTTGAGAAGATTGAGGAAGTTTCTGCTCGGTAATTCATCAGGCCTGCCTAGGCGGACTGGGGCAGGTGGGGCGGTGGCTCGCGCTGCCCGGTCCCTTCCGCCGCTGCTCTTTCAGCTTCGCCCTCCTGCACGCGTCCCCGGCCCCTGGAGTGGCTGCAGGATCTCATGGGCCCCAGGCTCGGAAGGCCCACGCCACGCTTCTGTCTCTTTCTGTGGGTCAGAACGAGCCGTGAGTGTGAGCCCAGATTCCAGGGTGGGGAAACCGCCTCTTCCCGATGGCAGCAACTTGGTGTCCCCTCAGCCGTGGGAAGTAACCACAGCCTCGCTGATTGTCTTGCCCTTAGTGTGAGAAGGTCCGGGTCTGGATTATAGTGGGAACCCTGCTCCCAGCGAGCGCAGGTCAGGCCTCCAGCGCACAGGGCTGCTCGGACCCGGCCCTCCCCCTTCCCCCCAGCCCCCAGCCCTCACTCCTGAGTGTTTAGTCACTGTCGTCAGGGGGCCCACCCGGTTCTCCTTCCTACCTGCATGTCAGCCTTGTTTCCAGAAGATCCTTCCATGTTGGCTTAAGTAGGTCTCGGCCCTTTTAATCTTGCCCTGTAGGGTTCCTGCATTTTTCACTTCTCAAACATGAGCAGAGCATTTAGGCTGTTCCCAGCACTCTGTTCTTGTCGGCATGTGTCTTTGTGAACATGGGAGGAGCTTCCTCTGGGGCCGGAGCCCCACAGTGGAATTGCAGGGCACGGAGGGCACGGGAAGGGTGTGCCAGGCCTTGGGCTGCAGCAGCAGGGGGGCCGGATTAGCCGAAGCCCTGCCCGGGGTGGGCAGACAGGCCCGGGAGCGGGCCCAGCTCCACTGCTTCCTGGCTGTGTGACCGTGGGCGGGTGGCCTGACCTCCTGAGCTTCGGTCTCTTCACGAGGAAAGTGCAGTCATGCGTCTCGAGCTTGCTCTGAGAGCTGTGGAATGAAGAGTAGCACAGCTGGGTGTTTGGTGTCCAGAGACACTGTCCGAGATCCCTGCATTCAGGAGAACTGCAGGTGGCTGTCCAGACCCCATAAGCCCCAGTTGGAGGGTCTTACACATTTTTTTTTTAGCTTTCTTGAAATAGTTTTTGTGTTTTTTTTTAAAGATTTTATTTATTTATTTGACAGAGAGACAGCCAGCGAGAGAGGGAACACAAGCAGGGGAAGTGGGAGAGGAAGAAGCAGGCTCCCAGCTAAGGAGCCTGACGTGGGGGTCGATCCCAGAACGCCGGCATCACGCCCTGAGCCGAAGGCAGACGCTTAACGGCTGCGCTACCCAGGCTCCCCTCTTGAAATAGTTTTAAACTTAGAGAAAAATTGCAGAAAGAGCACTGCAAGTCCCTGTACCCTTGGCCAGCTGTCACTATTGTCAGCCTCTCCCGCCAGCATGAGGTTGTTGCCGAGAGCAGGACGTTAGCGTCAGTGCACGCTATGAAGTGACGTCCAGACTGCACTTGTGTTTTGCCAGTTTCCCCTTTTGCATTGTCCTTGCCAGGCCAGGACCCACCCCAGACCCTGACCCCTACCGTGGCGTGTCGTCACCGCAGGGGGTGGGGGCACCTGTTGCGGCCAGCCTGATTCCTAGTGACGTGGCTTCAGGGCCGTCTGCCAGGCGCCTCGGCTGTACGCTTGCCGTCTTCCCCTTTGCATTCAGCACGCGTCTCATGGGGTTTCCCTTTGCGCCTGTGAGCCACACAGAAACGGGGTTTTACTTTTAGAGCCAGCACAACGTAGTGGCGGGGAGAGTGGGTCCTCGGCAGATGGCCTCGGCTCACATCTCAGCCTGATTCTCACCGGCTCTGTGACCTTGGCCGAGTTACGGGATCTCTCTGGGCCTCAGTTGCCTCCTCTGTAAAGTGGGGGTGATATCAGTGTCTGCCTCATGGGGGCGCTGTGAGCGTTTGGGGAGTGTAAGCAGGCTCCTGGCACCTAGAAAATGCTCCACCCAGCAGCCACCGTTCCTCTGTGGATGGCCATCCCTGTCTTTGTCGCAAGCGTGGGGCAGGCCCACCCTACCACCAGCATCTGCGGTGGTGCCTGTGGCTCAGGTCACAGCCCGGGCCTGGACTTGAGCTCCTCCTCTTCTCCTTTCCTGGGGTGCTTTCCACCTGCCCCCCAACTCTGACCCCGAAACGCCAGGAGGTCACAGTGTTGCCCCTCCCCCAGGCTCCGGATGGTGGAGACGCTGAGCAACTTGCTGCGTTCTGTGGTGGCCCTGTCGCCTCCCGACCTCGTCCCGGTCCTCTACCTCAGCCTCAGCCGCCTTGGGCCGCCCCAGCAGGGCCTGGAGCTTGGTGTCGGTGACGGCGTCCTGCTCAAGGCTGTGGCCCAGGCCACGGGTAAGCAAGCGTGGGGTGTGGTGGCAGTTCTAGTGTGGGGCCCGCTCCAGGGGAGAAGGGGCAGAGGTGGGGAGAGGGGACGATAGGACAGATTGATGGGCGGGGAGCCTGGGGCATTGATTCAGGTGAGGGAAGCTGGGTGGCTTGGGCAGGGCTGTGGGGGTGGAAGGAGGGGCTGGGAAGATGGGCCTGCAGAGGGAGCAGGACGGGGGCGCTGGGACTGAGGCTCGGGGCCCAGGGAGGCGGCAGAGCCTGGGGGCCGAGGGGAGATGTGGGGAGACCGCGAGCGAGCGGGGCCTGCGGTGCTGGGTGTTCATGGTGGGGGAGGGCCGGGGCTGGGCCGGCTGTGGGCAGAGACCGCCCGAGACGGACACACAGCCCCACGCTCCCCCCACCACTGGTTCCCTCCACCCCAAGGGCGGCAGCTGGAGTCTGTCAAGGCCGAGGCAGCCGAGAAGGGCGACGTGGGGCTGGTGGCCGAGAACAGCCGCAGCACCCAGAGACTCATGCTGCCCCCGCCCGCGCTCACCGCCGCCGGCGTCTTCACCAAGTTCCGAGACATCGCCCGGCTGGCGGGCAGCGCTGTGAGTGGGCGGGGCGGCAGCGCGGGTGAGGGGGCTTCCGGCCACACTCTTTCTGTGGTGGGGTGCTTCGGGCCTGCTTGGGGGGGATCTCCTCCTGCGATTCCAGCCTGGCTCTGCTACTACTGTAAACACTTGCTGAGCAGAGTGACGGAGGCAGGCTGGAGCCGGCCTTGCCTACTGCATCCCCGCACGGCGGGAAGTGGGAGTGGGGTGACAGCAAGTGTGTAACCCCGGGCGGCCAGCCCGGAGGAGGTGTGGCCCCCTCCCTTCGCCCCAGGCACTGACTGCTCCACCCCGCTTCAGTCCACAGCCAAGAAGATAGACGTCATCAAAGGCCTCTTTGTCGCCTGCCGCCACTCGGAAGCCCGATACATCGCCAGGTAGGTGTGGATCTGGGAGCCTGGGAGAGGCGGCCGGAGGGAGGGACCGGCAATGGGAGTCCCACTGGTGCCCTGGCCACCCTCACCCCGGGCCCTGAGGGGCTGGAAGGGGAACACAGGGTCCCTTTCCTGGGTGGCCTGGGGCTTGTGCGCAAGAGGTGCTGGGATTGGTTAGCGATGTCTGCCTTGGCCTCAGCGGAAGTGGTACAGGACAAGGGGCCAGGTGGTGGCCATGAGGGTGGAAACGAAATCATGGGCAGCCCCCATCACGGGACATTTCTTGGGTGCCCGGTGCCGGGTGTGGTATCCTGTCAGTCCCTCTGCGGCACTACCAGGCAGGCCCCGTTACCCTCAGCCGGGTGTGCAGAAGGGGGGATGGAGACCCCTGGCTCAGAGCCACGCCTGTGCCGGGGGGGGGGGCAGGTTGCCGAGCAGCTCGCTCTGTGGCACCTCTGGGGAGGTCGTGTCCTGGTTCCAGGCCCGCTGTGCCCTGGCTTGCCCTCCCCGAGCCTCACCGCTTCCCTAGAGGGCAGCTTAGATGAGAGCAGAAGACAGCGCGAGGCCCCTCGTTCTGCCCCAGGGAAGGCCAGCGGCCGCAGGGGTTAGGGGCTGGCGTCCGTTTTCTCGTCTGTTCAGTGGGGCTGTGCGATCCCTCAGGTCCCTTCCTGCTCTGAAGGTTGTTCTGGTTTTGAGGAGAGGGTTACAGAGGGTCGAGGTGGGGGAGACGGGAGGAGGCACGGGGAGGGGGTAGAGGGCAAGCTGGGGAGGGTGGTGACAGGCCCGCTCCCCCTTGCCTGCTGTCTCCGCAGAGCCCTGAGTGGACGGCTGCGCCTCGGGCTGGCAGAGCAGTCGGTGCTGGCCGCCCTTGCCCAGGCCGTGAGCCTCACGCCCCCAGGCCAAGGTGAGGCCCCGCGGTGTTCTCCGCACCCAGCACTGGAGTTAACCAGGCCGCCCGCCCGCCTTTCCCCAAGTCCGCGCCCCTGCTCTTCGCCTGGCTCCTTCCCTGGCAGCCTCGTTTCCGTTCCTTGTTTCCCATATGACACCCGCTGTGCCCCGGGGTAGCCGAGGGGTCGGGCCCGCCCCAAAGCCTCTGCCTGTGCATCTGGTCTTAGGATTCCCCCCGGCCGTCGTGGATGCTGGGAAGGGCAGGACAGCAGAGGCCCGAAAGACGTGGCTGGAGGAGCAAGCCATGATCCTGAAGCAGACATTCTGGTGAGATCCGGGGCGTGGGCAGGGTCGGAGGGCCAGAGGAGGGGGTGGGCTCAGCACCGAGGGCCATGTGTTACATCGGCAAGGCCAGTGGCTGGCAAGCGCTGTGGACCATCGTGGGGCTGGTGACAGAGCAGGGGTGGTGATCCAGACAAGATTGGTGCCGGGCATGAGGCAGGGGACAACGAAGGATCGGGGACATGGGGACGGCGAGTAGGGGAGAGATGCTGGCCGCGGGTGCGAGTGGCGAGACCTCTGGGAGTTCCCAGCACGACCACACATGCGCAGAGGCCCTGAGACAACCAGAGCAGGGCTGGCGACTGACACACAGTGGGTCAGGACATCCATGGGGTGACAGCTAGGGCTCCTGGGAGGGTGCTGTGGGGAGAACCTGGCCACAGCGAGATGGTGACTGCCCAGAGAGAGTGTCAGGGGCAGGAGGGCCCAGGAGCATTTCTGGAAATGCCCTTAGGGCACCTGCTGGGGCACAGGGCCAGAATGACCCTGCACATCTCCTCCCCCTCCCGGGGCCAGGACAGCAGTCTCCACTCTGCCCACGGTCTCCACTCTGCCCGGGGGGGAGGATCTGCGAACTGGTGCTCCCCGGCCTGCCCCCAGCCAGCTACATCAGACTCGCGGGAGGTGGGGCCTGGCCTTGGAGAAATTGCTTAATCCACCCTTGAGTTGTTCTAACGTGTAGCCCAGGTAGAGGGTCATGGGTCTATTGCTCACAGGTAGGGGTAATGGCAGGCCCAGAGCAAGGGAGACAGAGTGACGTGCAGGGCGTTGGGCGGGGAGCGTGACAGAGACAGCCGGAGTCGGGGATGGGTGGGAGCAGACCCCCGGACAAGGTGACAGGCTGGCAGCAGCGCACTTGCAGCCAGAGCACAGGGTTTCCAGGCTGCCAGAGTTCTGGAAAGACAGCTGCCAACTCGTTGTTGCCCCCTCCCCAGCGAGGTGCCGGACCTGGACCGGATCATCCCCGTGCTGCTGGAGCACGGCCTGGAGCGCCTCCCGGAGCACTGCAAGCTGAGCCCAGGTACGAGCCCTCGGGACTGACCGCAACCCTACCCCGGGTGGAGCTGGCTCCAGGGCCCCCGCCTGTAGGCTCGACTCCCCCCTCCCGGCAGATTCCTCCTCTTGCCGCCAAAATCGAACCCTGTTTCCCGTGTGGAAAGCCATCCCTTTTCTGTTTGGAGTCCCCTTCTGCATTAGGTGGGGTGTGGATAAACACTGTGACAGAGATACCCCAAAAGGCAGTGGGTCAGGCCAGACAGAACCTTCCTCTTGCATGTAAGCATCCGGAGGAAGGCAGGTGATCAGGGAGGACACATGGCTGGGCTCCAGGGACTTGTCCTGTCACTGTGTCATCCCGAGGTTTTCACCCTAACGTGCATGACCAGAAGTGGCTCAGGTTTCTAGATCACAGAAGAGGGTGAGAGAGAAGAGGGGCGAGGACGTGACCCAGACCTCGTGCACACCACCACCCACGCATCCTAATCACGTGGCCTTCCCTCGCTGCAAGGGGGGCTGGGAATGTACCAAGCTGGGAGGCTGACTGCTCCGGAGTTGGGACGGCATGTTCTCTCCTTACTCAGAAGGGAGAATGGGTCCTGGGGCACAGCTAGCTGTCTCTGCTACACACCCCCGATCGGATGTCGCTGGCGCCTCCCCCGTTTACTCTAACTCTCGCTCCTCCCCTCCCAGGGGTTCCCCTGAAACCGATGCTGGCGCACCCCACGCGGGGTGTCAGTGAGGTCCTGAAACGCTTCGAGGAGGCAGCTTTCACCTGCGAGTACAAATACGACGGGCAGAGGGCGCAGGTACGGGGGTGGGCACACCCCTTCAGCAGAAGGGAGGGCGCCAGAGAGCGGGGCCCTGGGGTGGGTCAGACCTGAACTCGGAGTGCCTCCTGCCGCAGACCTCTCGTCTGACCTTACGCATCTCGGGCTTTAATTGCCACCCTCATTGCCTGGGTAATGGTGTGTTAATCACCACCTCCCTGGCTTACCTGAAAGTCAATTTTATTTGATAAAATCGTCAAAGTCCCACGGCAGGGGGAGTTCAAGACGTGTTGGCCTCACCTGTGCCCTGCTGGTGGGGCGTTCACTGCACCAGCCGTGGCGGGAGGCGCCTCCTTACTCCGCAGTGCAGGTGTGCAGGCGTGTGTCCTGCGCCCCGGGGCCAGGGACGTCCTTGGGTCTGTAAGGATGCTTTTCATGGCTCTTCGGTCCTGGCGGGGAGCTGGGGCTGCCGTGTTCATTGCGGGGACAGATGAGCGAGTGTGGTGGGTGACACACGCTTCAGTGCTCTGAAGCCGTTAGAAGCGGCGAACTAGGAGACTGAGCATCGTGGATGGACCCTCAAACTGTGATGCCGAGAAAAAATAAGAAATCAAAGAATTTACAGAAGCAACAGTGATTTTGAAAATATGTGTCTGTTTTAAGCCAGATACGTTCTGTCCAACACACACACAGCCGTTGAGATGACGCCCGTGTAAGGCGGCGTATTTGTGGTTCCGCTTATGGACTGTGACCAGAGCGTATGAAAAGAAATTAACAATACATTCAGAGTGATATCTACGGCTAACACCCAGGCAGATCCGCTGAGACACAGCAAGACACTTGAGCATCCAGGGTGGTGGGAGGGGGGTGGATAGGGAGGGTGAGGAAGGAGATGGAGGGCCTTCCATGCACTGGTGGGAAGCGCTGTGTGGCTGGAGGAGAGAGCTTCTGGAACCTTCTGCTGGTGAAGGGCGAGCGGGGGCGGCTGGGGTGGGCTGGGCTCTGAGTCGCTGTCCCCTCCCCCGCTGCTGCAGATCCACGTCCTGGAAGGCGGGGAGGTGAAGATCTTCAGCAGGAATCAGGAAGACAATACCGGAAAGTACCCGGACATCATCAGCCGCATCCCCAAGGTCAGCGTCTGCCATGTGCTTCGCCCCTGGGAGGGGCTGCGGATACGGGTGCAGAGACCTGCGGCCCGTCCAGGCCAGCTGGGCGCGGCGGGTCTGTCCGACGGAGATCGGAGTGCCTTTGGCTGCAAGTGATGTAACAGCTTAAGCCCAGGGGCTTAAGCAGATGCTTTTTTTTTTCCCTCAAAGAAATCGGGGTGGGCGGCCCTAGCCTGGCTCAGCTGGGCACCGAAGTCCCCCAGAAGCCGTTCATTTCCATCTCTGCCCTCTGCTGTCCTTGGCTGGTCCCCTGATCTTCCCCAGACACTTCGGACAGAAAGGCGGGCAAGCGGGTCCAGCCTCGCACTGTCCCCTCCCCTGAGGAGACTAAATGCTCTGTGGACCTCCCCCCTCCCACCCCCCCCAGCCGACTCTGGCTTGGAGTCACCGTCCAGCACTGGGCCCCATGGTGCAGCAGTGACTGGAAAAGCCACAGTCTCACTCTGACAGGGAGAGGCGGTTGGGATGCCGGTGGAGGGAGCTGGCCTGTAGGTCAGCCCTGCAGTCGGAGTAGACCGGGGCGTCTCTGCTCCCGGGCATCTTGGACCTGTTTTGGGAGTCCTTGGTCAAACAGCCTTCCTTGCCTGCCCCTCGTTAATGAGGAAGCCGGCGCTTTCCCAGAGCCGCGAGGACAGACCTAACAGCAGATCACAGGCATTGGTGGAGCTCTTGTTAGCTGCCGGGCACTAGTGTTTCCAGTCGGTTTTACTGGATGTAATTTGTATGCAGCGTTCTGATTTTAGCGTGCGTGGTTTGGCGAGTTTGGGCAAGTTTATACACACCCACGTAAACGTAAGACATTTCCATGTCCGGATCACTCTATATTGTCCTGTGTTCTGTGCCAAGCTGCACCCCCATCCAGCTCCCATAGGCAACCAGCTTCCTGCGAGCGGTCTCCTCCAGTTCGGGGTCTTTTGTATCTGGCTGCTTTTGCTCGTTCATTGGGCAAGTGTTTCCTGGGCATCTGCTCTGTGCTGAGCCCTGTGCAGGAGGTTGGGGACTCAGCTTAGACAGGCTACACCCTGCTCGGGCCTAGCGGGGCAGGCAGATCTTCATTGGAGCGCCCCACTGCTGGCTCCATAGTTGTATGTGGAGACCTGAGCTCTGAAGGACCGCCATTCTGTGAGCCTCTGTAAGAGTCAGACTTGATCTAGGCCCGGTGTCAGCGAGCCAGGCCGCCACTGTGCATGGCCCCAGATGAAGGGTGCCATCTGGTGTTGTGCCGCTGTGTTCCTTTGAGGGAAAAGAAGTCCTCCCCATGGAGGTGAAGAATAAGGACAGGCTTTCTAGAGTGATTAGCATGTGCAAAGGCCCTGTGGTTGAAGGGGCCTGGCCAATCCACAAAACGAGAGGCTAGCATGCTGGGGTGCAGAGTCTGAGAGAGCCTGGTAAGGTGAGGGAGGGCCAGGAGCTGACTTAGGAGAGCCCCCACAGCTTTGGGGAGCTGGGGATGATTTTTAGCACGGATGCAGTGCAATCAGATTTGGGGTTTGCTCAGAGCACCCAATTGCTTTGAGGAGAGGGGGTTAGCCACGAGGTCCGTGCAGGAGCAGGGAGACCAGTAGGACAATGTGGCCTCGGCTGGACTGGGCTCAGTGAGGTGGTGATCTGTGGGTGGCTTAGAGATTTCAGAGGGACAAGTTCGCAGGGAATTGACAAAGGCCACTAAGTTTCCAGCTTATGGGACCAAGTAAGAAGTCTCCGAAAAGTTTGTTTTTCCCCTCCTTGTGGGCGATGAGAAGATAATATTTATCCATACGTACATCGTCCCTGGATCTTGAGAGCTGTGGAAGGAAAAGAACATTTGTTTCTCTGGGCCTGTCTTTGGCCCTTATCCCCTACCTCTCAGTAGCCCTGGATCTCTCTCTTCACCTTTCAGATTAAACTCCCGTCAGTCACGTCCTTCATCCTAGACACAGAAGCTGTGGCTTGGGACCGGGAAAAGCAGCAGATCCAGCCATTCCAGGTGCTCACCACCCGCAAACGCAAGGTAGCCTCTGTCCCCCTCCGCTTCCTGCCATAGTCCCACACTTTCTCCTCTTCCTCCCAGCCCTGCCCCATCCGCAGAAGGACAGAGTGTCTGCTGGGATGCAGTTCTCGCTGCCTTTTACAGTGTGGCTGCCACAGTTCCAGCCATTGCATTCTCATCCCAGCATGCTAAAGACAAAGGAGGAAAGAGCCCTGTTCTATATCTCTGTTTTATCATGAAAGATCTGTTCCAGGAGCCCCCACAACCTGTGTCCCAGCAAACTTCTTTACCCTCGTTGGCCAGACCCATGTCCCGTCAGCACCATTAGCTGCAAGGGAGGCTGGGAGAGCAAATATCTGACAGGGGAATGAGGTTGTCGGGATTAGTTGGGCGCCATCACGATGCAGAGCCCAGAGCCAGCAGCGTTGTCACCCTCATGGGTGCGTAGCCTACTGGCTGGAGAGAAGGGGAGAGTGGTAGGTGACAGGCGTCTGCCTGGGGCATGATGGGAGGCGCACCGACCATGCCCCCATCACCATCCCCCACCCCCGTTCTCCCTTCTGTCCCAACCCAGGAGGTGGACGCGGCAGAGATCCAGGTGCAGGTGTGTCTGTATGCCTTCGACCTCATCTACCTCAATGGAGAGGTGAGTTCCGGCTGCATGTCTGGGGGCGGATGGGGGCGCTGTGTGAGCTTGGGAGCCAGCAGTCTGAATGGCCACGCTCGGGCTGCGGTTCTCAAAGTGTGGTCCGAGGATCCCCGAAGGTGTCTCCAGGACCCTCTCGGGGGAGTCTGTGAGACCTTGAATGCAGACGCACACGTGAGAGCCCAGCTCCGTTAAAAGCCAGACATTAGGGGCATCTGGGTGGCTCAGTTGATTAAGTGTCTGCCTTCAGCTCAGGTCATGATCCCAGAGTCCTGGGATCGAGCCCTGCATCAGGCTTCCTGCTCAGCAGGGAAGTCTGCTTCTCTCTCTCCCTCTGCCTGCCCCCTGCTTGAGTGTGCTCCTGCGCTCACTCTCTCTCTCTCTGTCTCTCAAATAAATAAATAAAATCTTAAAAAAAAAAAAAAACAGAGAGTAAAGAATTTGCAAAATGGTAATCTAATGCTCCCTCTTCTCACTAATTATTTTCTAATACAGGCACATTTCATAAAATATGTTGTTGGGTTCACATATTGGAGTTATTATTTTTAAATGAATTAATAAATGTCGAGATTCCTCATTTCTAACATAGCAAATATTAACATGTGATTTAATAGCTCATACATCGTCGTTACCCCAGTAAATATCCAGAGATGTAACCCACATACAGAGAAGCTCTCTGGAGTGAGTCCTTGGCACATTTCAAGAGCGTGAGGGGGTCCCGAGACTGGAAAGTTTGTGAACTGCTACTCCAGGGCATGAGTTAAGAATCTGGAGTCAGACCACCTGCCTTCACATTCCAGCTCTCCCTTCCTGGCTGTGTGGCCACAGATGAGTGACTCAGCCTCTCTGAGTCTCTGATTCCTTATCACTACTAGGATCAGTCACCACCTTTATTCCAGAGTCTTCCCTTAGGAGAGTCTCAGAGTGAATCTAGACTCAGAATGAATGAGTTTGGGGCTGTCGAGACAAGCTCCATCCCCTTGCAGAAATGGGACAGAACAGAAGGAGGGAGTTCCCCGTCTCAGGAAGCATCCCACCTCAGCCTGCTGGAGGAGAGCCACGCCTCCCCTGGGGAAGGATGAGCGAGAGCTAGGTGACTTCCTTCCCTCGCCTGCCTGATGGTTTGTGAGAACAAGGCTTCTTGGGGCGCCTGGGTGGCACAGCGGTTAAGCGTCTGCCTTCGGCTCAGGGCGTGATCTTGGCGTTATGGGATCGAGCCCCACATCAGGCTCTTCCGCTGTGAGCCTGCTGCTTCTTCCTCTTCCACTCCCCCTGCTTGTGTTCCCGCTCTCGCTGGCTGTCTCTATCTCTGTCAAATAAATAAATAAAATCTTTAAAAAAAAAAAAAAAGAACAAGGGTTCCTGCCAAATTCAGCTCTGACTTGGCTTGCATGATTTCCAGCGGGCCGTGCCTGACCATCAGGAGTGTGTACAGAACACGAAAGGGTGTGGTTAATCAGATCACAAAGAGTAGATTAACTTCCAGAAGGTTCGTGAGTCTGTTTTGCAGTATAAGGCAAGCAGTGCTTTCCCACGAGTGGATTCGCTCTCACCCAGGGCTCGGCAGACGAAAGCATACGGGCCTAATCTGTCTCGGCCTTTCTTGTCTGTAAAGAACGTAACCACGCACCCATCCCCTTCCTTCTGCCCGACAGCCCGCGGGTGAGCAGTTGCGACAGAGCCCAAGTGGCCCACGGAGCCAAGAATGTTTACTGTCTGGTTCTTTGTGGGACAGGGTTGCTGACCCCTGGATTAAAATGGAAAGCAGCCTCTCAGAAACACATTTATATCGTACCCCTGTGGTCGCCAGCTTCCTTCTGGCTCTGTTCAGCCCGTGTTGAACGAGGGACCGTAGCCACAATCACACGAGTCCGTTCCAGTCTCCAGCCCCCTTGCTGCTCTTGACCTGCCCTTGCGGTCCTTTTAGTTCTCAAAATCCTTGCACGGGCGTGGGTCCTCCCTGTTGGGCCGTTCTGTCAGGAGCTGCGTGGTGGCAGGTGACGCAGGGCCTCCTGTCTCTCCTGAGCTCGGGCTTCTCCTCCATGGTGATGTCCCTTCCTCTCTCTCTTCCTGCCCTCCCCTTCACCGCCAGTCCCTGGTGCGTGAGCCGCTTTCCCGACGCCGGCAGCTGCTCCGGGAGAATTTCGTGGAGACGGAGGGCGAGTTTGTCTTTGCCACCTCCCTGGACACCAAGGACACAGACCAGATCGCCGAGTTCTTGGAGCAGTCTGTGAAAGGTGAGGGGGTCTGGGGCGGGCCGCTGTGTGTACTCTGCCCTCCCGCCCGCCCCAGCCCCCATGATTTCACCGGAAGCCTGTGGCTCCGGCCACCTGGCTTCACAAAGGCCACTTGTCCGTGTCTCCCTCAGACTCCTGCGAGGGGCTCATGGTGAAAACCCTGGACGTCAACGCCACCTACGAGATCGCCAAGAGATCGCACAACTGGCTCAAGGTCAGCCGCCCTGGCCGCCCTTCCCACATCCGGCAATCTTTCCTTCCGGGTTTCCAGTCCCCACCTCTCCCGCCCGTAGTGAGTGCAGGAGCCTTTCTCAGCCCCTGCCGCCTCCCAGTCCAGCAAGCCTGGGACCGCCCCTCTGCACGCCCTCGGTGATGGATTCACCAGCAATCAGTTGAGAGCTGGCCAGCAAGCCTGGGACCGCCCCTCTGCACGCCCTCGGTGATGGATTCACCAGCAATCAGTTGAGAGCTGCCCCGGCCCGAGCACCTGAGAAACTAGATGAGGTTTCTGTTCTCTGAGCTTGCCCTCTGTGTCGAGTGGGGCCGGTAGGAAGGGAGTCAGCCAGGACATAAACGAGGTGACGTCAGGGTGACAAGCATTGCAAAGAAAGCAAGTCAAGTCAGGGGCCAGCAATGATCTTAGAGTGCTCTGGTCATGGGGAAAGGCCTCTCTAGAGCTGATGCTTGGGTCGAGATGCAGATGACAGGAAAGAGTCAGCCATGTGGAGATCTGGGACAGGGCACCTAGGAGAAGGGGGGGCAGCAGGTGCAAAGGCCCTGAGGTCAGAACAAGCTTCACGTGTGCAGGGAGCAGGGCGATTGTGGTGTGAGGTGAGGTCAGGGTGCAGAGCAGGTCTCAGATCACATCGTGCCTTGAGGGTCGTTGTAAAATATTCTGGGTTTTACCTTAAGAGTTTTGAGAAGCCAGTGGAGGTTTTAGGCAGGAAGTCCCATTTTGCACAAGAGATCTGGCAGGCCGTGAATGGGGGATGTTTGGGGATGGAGGGGCGGTGCTGGGCAGAGCGGGAGTCCGCGGGCAGGAGTCTTGCCTGGAGAGGGGCGGGAGGACTGCAGCAGGAGACGAGCCGGAGTGGAGCCGGCTGGGTTTCTTGGGTGTGTGTTAGCGGCCTGTGGTCTTTTACCCCCAGACCATCAGCAGCTGGGAGGGTATGAGCGTTTCCTGTCTTAGGACACTTTCCCTGCCGCATCCCCAAGGCCGAGCTCCTGCCTGACACTTAGTTAATGTTCCTGGAACAAACGATGAATGTTCTGCATGTGAAGGAGTGAGTGGAATATGTTTCCATCCCGAGGGAAAGGGGGGAACCCAAGAGGGACCCCCAAGGTCTCCTTCTTCCCTGTCCCCACAGTCCCACCGGCTCTTCCCAGTTTGGTCGTCTCTTTCCCATTCACTCTGGAAATCCAGAAGGTCCTCCCGGGTCCAGCCTCAGACGGTGGCCGTCCTCCGTCTTCTCTACGGGAGCACTCCTTAGACTCACCCGAACCCCTGCTCCACCCCCCGATGTGCCTCCAGCAGCGAGGTCCGCACCTCGGCAGCGCCCCCTCACCTCCTGCCTTCCCTCCCCAGCTGAAGAAGGATTACCTCGATGGCGTGGGCGACACCCTGGACCTCGTGGTGATCGGCGCCTACCTGGGCCGTGGCAAGCGGGCGGGCCGCTACGGGGGCTTCCTGCTGGCCGCCTACGATGAGGAGAGTGAGGAGCTCCAGGCCATATGCAAGGTGCTGGGAGGCAGGAGGGAAGTAGATTCCACTCCACCTGGGGGAGCGGTGGGGCGGGGGGCGGGGGGCGCTGAACCAAGAGGCTCTCATGTCTTGTGTAGGATTTTTTTTTCCTAGTTTTTTTCCTAGTTTTTCCTAGTTTTTTTGCTTTTTCCAATCCTGTAAGTGACTCTTGCTTCACATAGAGAAATGCACTATCATAAAAAGTTGTAAGGAAGCTACGTCAGGAATTGAGTTCAGCTGCAGATAACAGTGGCTTATGAGAAATTTATTTTTCTCTCCTGTAATGAGAAGTCTGAAGTGGGGACAGGCTGCTGGCTCTCCCGATGTCACTGGGAACCCAGGCTTCTCTCCCCGCATAGAGGTTTTGTCATGTGCTTCGGACCTCATCTTCATAATGTGGCTGCAGGAGCTCCAGCCATCATGGCCATGCACACTCCAAGCAGCAGGAAGGAGGAAGGTTGCGAGGGATGTGCCACCTGCATCAGCCTCAGGCAGTGAGCAGCTTCTGTGGCTTGGGTCGGAATTTTGCTCCATGCCCCCCCCCCCCCCCGCCAGCCACAGGGGTGCCTGGAAAATGTAGTGGTTTTGGTTTTCGTTTAAAGCTATGCACACTGTTGATCCAACAAACGTGAGGCTTTTGCCACAGAAGCAGGTAAACAGTTACCCACAATTCCAGTGCCTAGAGGTAACCACTAGTAAAATTTGTGGGAAGCTGTGATCTTTGTATTTCAGGAGTTTTTTCCCCCCTGCTTTTTCGTCTATAAATACTGTGTTTTAAATACCGTCAGATACACATAAGTAACATAGTGATAAAAAAACACTGCAGAGCGTTTGCCCTTGTCCTCAGGACTTTCAGAAGCACAACTTGAATGTGTTAAGCTTAAAAATAAAATGGTCTGTTATTTTACCAGCAAAAATGGGTTTATTCAGAAATAGCAGAGAATTGCCGTTTGGGATGTGAAAGCTGTGGCGAAACTATAAGCTCATCCCACGAGGGAGAGGGATGTGATTTTATGGAGAAGCAGGAGGCAGTGGGAGGGGTTGTTTTGAACAAAAGTGCACTGGAGCAAAAGCAGCAGTCCAGGGGGAGGACGGTTCCTCGGGGCTGAGTTGCTGGGGTGGTCACTGTCTCGTAGGAGATCGAAGTCCATCTTCCCTGGTGGGGGCCTGGCATGGACCCTTCCTGTGGGGGCTGCTGCTGTGGGAGCCCAGCACGGAGGCTTGGGATGGCCCCTGTGATGGCTGATTCTTCCTGTAACCGACGGTTACAGGGCGTCCCTCTGCTAGCCTCTGACTCGTCCTTAGTGACATTGTCCAGAATTTTTCACAAATGCTTGTGGAAAAGAGTTTTCAAAAAGATGTGTGTGCCGCGTGTCCTGGACCAGCTCCCTGTGGCTGGACGGTTCCCTCGCGGCCAGCGTTGTTCTTACGGGGAAATCCGCGCGGTACATGGTGCTTATTGGCCCAGGTGACCCGTGACAGAGGTGGTTTTAACCATTCGCGAGTCCCGCAGGGCACCAGTCCGGCACCAGCTTGCTCTGTTTACCCAGAACAGTTTTCTGAAAGAGCTCTCTGCCAGAGAAACTATTGAAGGCCCTCGATTCAAAAGGGGCTTTCCGGTGGGCACTTTGTATCCGTGGGTCGAAGACGTGCATCGTGCTGCATTTGCCGGCAGCGAATTCTTGTTAGGCTTGACGATGTGGGGAGGGGAGGGAAAAGGCCTCGACGGCGTGGAGATTGGAGAGGACTGCCCGTTCTGGGGCAGGTGGGATGCGGGGGAGCCCAAGGGAGCGACATCAGGGCCAGGGGGACGGAGCAAGGGGAAGGAATGAGGGCTCAAAGCAAGGGCAGCAGGTGGGCGGGGGAGGGGGGGTGCCCCTGGGAGAGGTGTTCCCCATTCGGGCTCTGCGCCCAGCACCCCATACCACTTCCTCTGTGGGTTCTGGTTCAGCGGGGGGAGGGTGGGGGTCTCCTGTAGGCACAAATCTAGGTCCTCGGTGGCGAGGGCGGGGGGGGGGGTGCATGCCCGGCCACAGGCCGCATCTCTGACCTGCGCTGTCCTCCCCGCAGCTCGGAACTGGCTTCAGTGACGAGGAGCTGGAGGAGCATTACCGGAAGCTGCAGGTGCGCGGCCCACTCTGTGCTTGTGGGGCTCTGGGCCTTCAGCGGCCGGTGGGGCTGGCTCGGGAGCCCCACGTGTCCACGTTCAAGCCCCGGCTCTACCAGCTGCTAGCGCGTAATGTGGGTCAGGGAGCCTCGGCTTCCACTGCGAGGGGACGAGTCATGGGGAGAGCACCATCGCAGAGGTCCCTGAGTCGGCCCTGAGTGAAGCCCGACGGCTGGGGAAGCCCCTAGTAATTGGGAGTGTTTGTGGCACAGTCACGGGTGTTTTGGGGGTACGACTCCCATTCCTGTGTGTTGGCGTCTCTGTCTGTGACATTCTTTGGTTCTGTCTCTCTCTGTGGCTCTCTGGCTCGTTTCTTCCCTTCATTCCCCCTCATCCCTGCCCAGGCTCTTACGTTTAAGGCATCCCTGTGTCGCCGTCTATCTCCGTCCCCCATTTTCCTTTCGACCCCCCAGTCCCTAGCTTTGACTTTGAGACCCGAGACCCTCTCCTCCTCACGCCGCTGCTGTTTTCTGCAGGCCCTGGTGCTGCCCACCCCACGCCCCTACGTCCGGGCAGACGGGGCTGTGGCCCCCGACCACTGGCTGGATCCCAGCGCCGTATGGGAGGTGAAATGTGCCGATCTGTCCCTGTCCCCCATCTACCCTGCTGCCCGCGGCCTGGTGAGTAGGGGGACTGCGGGGCTCCAGGCAGTAGGAGGGACCCGGGGCCCACCTTCCAAATGGGAGATGGGGAGCAGGGGATCGTGGAGCCCTTGCCTGTGCTCCGGGCTGATAGTAACTGGGAAAGCTTGAGGTCGCATTTTATTTGGATGTCAGATAATGGGGTCAAAGTCTCAATCAAAAAAAAAAAAAAAGAAAGAAATTCCCCAGGTGTAGAAAGTAAACAGTGAAATATTGTTTCCTTTAATACCATAGTCTCACATTCGGCTCCTCAGTGATTTTTGAAAACACAGGTCTTTGGAGTAAAAGCTTAGGACACTTCCTCCTGGGCAGTGACGTCTTTGTCAACCGTAATTCATTTTCACGCTACCAAGTTTTAAAATTCCCGGGCTGATCTCTCTGACCAGTGACTCAGCCCTCAGTGCTGGCTAGAGGGTCAGCCCGGTGCTGGGGCAGCTCTCGCTTTCTCCTCCGGAACAAAAATCTTGAATTAAAAATGTGCTTCCTTTGCGATTCCTCCTGACGCTTCAAAATCTAGCTAGCATGTGCTTTTCTGATTGGGAGTGGACTTCCGTTTAAAGGCAGAACTCATACTTATTTAAATTTTTTTAAGATTTACTTAGTTGCAGGAGAGAGAGCGAGCGCGGGTGGGGGAGGAAGGGGCCGGGGGAGAGAATCTCAGGCAGACTCAGTTCTGAGCGCAGAGCTCGACCTCCCGACCCCAAGATCATGGCCTGAGCTGAAACCAAGAGTTGGCCACTCAGCCGACTGAGCCGACAGTCAGGGTCCCCTGGTGACAAGTGGCAGGAGCAGCACAGAGTGTCCCCAGCATACAGCTGAGGAAGTAGAGCCCGGGAGCAGGGGTCACGGGGCCGGGGTCACACAGCCCCTGAGTTGGGAGCTGGGATTTGAACCCTGCTGTCTGGTTCTCGAACCTACACCCTGTCTTTGCTGCCCTGCGTCTCGGCCTTGAGGGTAATAATAGAACAACAGCCTAGATCACTGCTATTTTTCTGGCATTTCTTAAGCACTTATTATGCTCCAGGTACAGTCATAAGCACTTTATCCCCTTATTTTGTCTTTTTTTTTTTTTAAGATTTTATTTATTTATTTTTTGTGAGAGAGAGAGAGTGTGAGCACGAGTGGGGGAGGCAGGGGCAGAGGGAGAAGCAGACTCCCCACTGAGCAGGGAGCCTGATGTGGGACTCGATCCCAGGACCCCGGGGTCGTGACCTGAGCCGAAGGCAGACGCTTCACTGACTGAGCCCCCCAGGCGCCCTCCCTTATTTAATCTTGATGACCCGTTGCTTGGCCCCATTGTATAGATCAGGAAACCAAGGCCGGAGGGGCCGGCGCGGAGAGGAGACCCGGGCCGGGGACCTGCTGCCGTGAGCGGCCTGTGAGCTAGACCAGCGGGGTCTCCCTCCTCGCCCCTCCCCCAGGTTGATGGTGAGAAGGGGATCTCCCTTCGCTTCCCTCGGTTTATCCGCGTCCGTGAAGACAAGAAGCCGGAGGAGGCCACCACCAGTGCCCAGGTGAGGCCTCAGCCGGGGTGGGCTTGCCCGGCCGGACCAGCTTCTCGGTGGCGGATTCTGGAACTGAGGTGGGGAGCCTTGGGGCTTCTGACCACCCGCCCTCCACCCGCTCTCCTCAGGTGGCCTCACTGTACAGGAAGCAGAGTCAGATTCAAAACCAGCAGGGCGCAGACTTGGACTCCGACTCGGAAGATTTCTACTAGGCTCCCGCCCGCCCAGGGGCTGCGGGCAGGGGTGGCAGAGGTGGGGACACGGGGTGTCCTGTTGCCCAGCAAACCTGGTGTTGCGTCCGTGTGGGGTTTGCAGTATCACGGGTGTGTGTGTGTACGTGTGTGTGAGGGGATGGGTTAAGCAGGGTCTGGGATTTATTTGCTCATTTTTTTCAATAAATAATTATTGAACACCCAGTGCTGTGTCAGGGTGTGTGCTGGGCTCTGGGGGTACAGCCCCAGGAGCTCCCGCGTGGGTGGCGTGCCAGCACCTTCCCGTAGAATTCTCTGCGGCGCTGGAAACGTCTGCATCCACGCCGGGAAGTAGGACGGCCACCAGCCACGGGCGGCCAGCGCACCTGACAACAGATACGGTACATATTTTATTTTATTTTCATGAATTTTCCTGTAAGCAGCCACATGCGGTTAGTGGCAATGGTAGGGGACAGTGGTGGCCTAGACCATGAACGTTAACTCAGGTAACCTGCAGCGGGCCTGCCAGGCAGGCAGTGCAGGCCGTCCTGCTACATGGATGCTAGGGGCAGAGCAGGGAAGTGGGCACCCAGGCCCACAGTGGGGAGTGCCTGCCGGCACTGGGGTCCTGACCCAGCAGCCTGGCTCCGGGCCCCATCTTTGTGGGAGACAGTCAGTGCACTGACCGTGGGAGACCCCCGGCTCTGCCGCCCACCGACTGGGGGCTGCCGATTCTGGGGCCTGAGCCGTGAGGTTTGCTCGTCCTTAGATTCCCCAGCCCTGGCACAATGCCTGGCATGTAGTCGGTGCTTTTTTTCGTGATCAAAAAGGAGACCTGGTTGAGCAGCCCTTCCTGCCTGCCTGCCTCGATTGTGGATGTGATGGTTGGAGCTGGGGCTGCCACCTTGTGATCATGAGGAACAAGCCAGGAGACTCAGGGAAAGTAGCCCTGAACTGGTGACCCAGGGGCCGGCCGCTGTCTAATGGGCTTTTGGTCATGGGGATGGGGCAGAGGTGAGGGAATAGTTGAGGTGTGTAACAAATCCCAGTGTGACTACCCCGCTGCGAAACAGCTTTTGTTCCTTACGATTTAAAGAGTTCCTGACCAATGCAGCTCCACCTCAAAGGACTAGCAGATTTGCATCCGTATTTATCAAACTCAAAATGTTTAGGCAAAATAACATTAGTGTTGAGTGTTGCGTGTCTGGGGTTGCCCATGTCTGGCTCTGTGTACAGCCCCGTGGTTCCCTTAGGCATGGAACCCCGTCTTCCTGAGGAAAGCAGGGCCAGGGACAGGCTCTTCCTCCCCTCACCCCTGCAGAGCCCCGTGAACAGCCTGAGATCCCGGGCTGGGCAGGTATGTCCTCACTCACCAAAGACCTTCACTACAGTCCCACTGGATAGGAATTTTTACCCCATTTGACACGTGGAGACACTGAGGCACAGTTACTTTCCCTAGGCCCGCTCTCTAGGAGATGCAGGGCCAGGATTCGGTCCTGGCGGTCTGTAGGAGGCCCTGTGCCCGGAGTGCCTCTCGTGGGGAGGCTCGTGTGGCCCCTCAACGGTGTGGAACCTAATCCCACAGGCAGTGACAGTCTGGGAGTGACGAGATCCTGCTGATGGCTGGAGATGGAGATGGTGAAGGGATGAGCCCAGGGCGGGCGGGCGGGGGGCCGGGGGGGTGGGCAGCTAGAACATCTTCCCCTGGTGAAATGCTTCCAGAACTTGTCGAGACCCGTCGAGGGCAGACAGTGCTCGGAGCTGAGTCCTGTGGAGTGTGCGCGGAGCGGGGCAGCAGGGAGGGGGGCAGGAGTGCTCATTCATGATTGCACAGGGATCGAATATATAATTTCGATTTGTCACACTACTGATGATGTTCATTTGAGTCATTCGATTAAGATACTGTCTGCTCGGTGACCCTCCTTTGCAATTAGTATGTTGTAACGGGATACCTTGTGCGGTGTGACTAGACATTTTCAAACTTGGCACTTTTTTATTCCTTTGTGAATGGACTCTGGGTTCCTGTGTTACCTGCACACTCTGTTATGTATCTGGATTTTCAAATTGCCTGTTATGGCCGCTGGAGCTGCTTCGGGCTGACGTCTGTGTTCCTTTGTCGTGACCCCACAACCTTGTCCTCGCTTTACGGAACAAGAGGTTTCAGGCTCATCTTAGACCGCTTGTCCTGCTCCAGACGTGGGAGCAGCCCTGTCTCCCAGGACTCGGCTCCCTTTCATGGAGAATGGTATTTAGAATTCAAGCCCCGGTAGCCGGAGACGTCCCTGCTTCTGTGTTGTCTTAACCCAGAGATACACGTACCAGCGTCCCCGCGCACACCGTGACGTCTGCTTACTGTTATGTGCCTCTCTGTACTGAAACCCACCAGGACAAACCAGTGCCCCCGATTCTCACCCAGCACGATTCCTCCTTTCCCTCTTTCTGTATCCGTGAGAAACCTGATTTCCCTTTACAGGTCACAGAATCGCTGTATGTAACACCTCTCCCTTCCCCACCGCCATCCCGCTCAGTTGGGCCGCCCTCCTCACCCTGACCCGGCGCCTACACCCTACACCGTGCCGCCCCCGTGAGCGGACATCTGGGGGACCTGTGTTAGACACCTTCTCACTCTGCTCCCACTCCTGCAGGGCCCACCAGGCTCCCTTCCCATGGCGCATCCTCACCTCCCAGGCCCCAACACTCTGGGCCCCGCTACCCCTCAGCGGGCACCCCCCTCGCTCCCACACGCTATTTGAACTCCGGCTCCCCGTCTCGATCCCCTCCCAACCCCCGCCCCCTGGGTAGAGACCCTCATCGCCTCCTTGGGGTCACCACAATGACTTCCCTTCCCCAGCCCCCTCGCCCGCCAGCAGGGAGGCCTACTTTTGCTCCTCCACCACCGTACCCTAAATTATTTAGGAAGAAAGGAAGAGATGAGCAGAGGAAGCACACACACCACTCCCTTAATCGCTATGGGTGTCCAGTTCCTGAAGTCAGGCTGTCACTGGGCTCTTGCGTCCTGCTTGCTGGCCTGCACTGACCGCAGCTCCCTGAGGCCAGGGGCCGTGTCCCCTGTATCTTCACATGCTGGGGGGCCAGCGGAGGCCTGGTGTGACGTGAGCACCCCACAGGCTCGCTGAAACGCGAATGAATGGGTACCCTCTGCTCTAATCCCCGGTTTTGAAACTATCCTGTTCTATTCTGGGGATAAAAGGTCAGAGGCTGAGACTGAGGCCCCCTCCACCTCACTGGAGCCAGATGGGGAGGCAGGACCAGCTCTGATCCCTCCCCAACCCTGGGAGAGATTCTGATCCAGCTGTCACAGCTCTCGGACACCGGGACCAAGGGAGAGGCCCAGAGAGGCAGGAAGACTTGCAGAGGAGCGCCAGGGAAAAGAAGGAGGCCGAGCCGCCCAGGGGGACGGGAAGGAGGGGAGCCGACTTGAGCCTGCTGCCTGGTGCGCCCTGCCCTGCCCCTCCATGCAGTTTCCCATGGGCCCCGCCTGCATCTTCTTGAGGAAAGGCATCGCTGAGAAACAGCGGGTGAGGTGGCGGACAAGGCAGGAGGATGCTGGGCAGGGCAAAGGGAGCCAAGGTGTGGGGGGATGGAGGGCACAGGCGGGGGGCACGTGACCGAGAAGGTAGAATTCGGGGAGCTCAGTGGGCCAGTGAAGTGGTGAAGGTGAAATCAGAAGTCACCAGCAAAAGGGGGAGAGGGAGGAGACATACAAATAAACGGGGAACTGGGATGTCCCTGTCGATCACCACCTGTTTCTGTGGACACCCAGAGCGAGGATGGTGATGACTCTAGCTGCCACTTAACCAAGGTTCTGCTGTGTGCCCAGCCCTGCGCGGAGGGCTTTGCTTTCCTGCTGTCATTTCATCCTCAGGACCACTTAACAAGGTTGGCCAGCCTTGCGTTCCCATTTTACAGATGCAGGCACTGAGGCTGAGTCACAAAGCATTACAGTTACTGAGAGGCAGGGTCCGTCAGGTCTGTGTGATTCCGGGGGGCTTACTTTTCCTTGTTAGGCTTTCAGATGACCGGAGAAAGAGAGAGAGAGAGGGAGGGAGATGGGGGGAGGGGATAAGAAGAAAGAGAAGCTGGGGGAAGGCTCCAAGGATAAAGGGAGAGGCCAGAGGCTGGTGGAGTTCCCCAGGTGGCGTGCCTCGTACCCAATGATCATCTTGCCCAGACGCTGAGCACTGGTCCCATGCAAACGGCCTCTAACCCTTGGAGAAAGAAAGGGGTGGGTGGGGAAAGAATCAAGGGGGTGTAGTGGGAAGAATTTTGACTCAGAATTAAAATCTCGGTGCTTGCTGCACCCGACCTCGAGGGAGTGATTTAATGTCTCCCTGCCCTGGGAGGGACTCTGCCACTTAGGAGCTGTGTGACTTCAGACCGGTTCCTTAACCTCTCTGTTCCTCAGCTACCTCTCAAGTAGGATGGGAATGCTGTTTGGTCCTACCTCCTGGGGTGGTTCTGAGGTTTAAATGAAGTGACCGTGGACACCCAGCACAGAGTTGGCACTCTGAGCACCTTAGCTGTGATGCCAAGCCTTGCTTTCTTGTTCCGGAGAAAGGAGGGGATTGGATGCCCTGGCATCGAAGGCCCCTTGCAGCACAATGGGATGGATGTCTGGTCAGGAAAGGCAGAGGGAGAGAGATCAAGATTCTGGGATAGGAGAGAGGAAATGGGAAGTGATGAGGAAAGGGCTAGAAGCAGTCAGGGGTGGGAGTCAGGAGGTGGGAGAAGGAAGAGGAGGGGGGGTGGAGGAGAGACAGGGAAGGGGAGGGGTCGCTTGGAGGACGGAGGGGACACGTTTGGAGAAGTAGATATTGGAGCCCTGACCCTCTCCAAACTTCCTCTCCCTGCATTCCTTTCCAGGAAAGACCCCTGGGACAGGATGAAATCGAAGGTAACCTCTGTCCCCAAATGCCTCCTCATTGTCACCCACCACTAGGCTGCTCTCTGTGCATCTCAGGGTAGACCCTTCCCACGAAAGCTTCCCACCCCTCTCCCCACTCAGCTGTGATTTTGTGGAACCCCTTCTCATGGTCGCTTCGGGTCCTCCCAAAGTGTGCAGAAGGGACGCCCATCCCTAAGTGTCTCAGAGACCCAGGAGGGACACGGGCGTGAAATTTAAGATGAATCAAAAACTATTGGTTTTTCTTTGGGTGGTTTGGAAGTTTCCCATAGTTTTTTTTAAATTATTTCTTCATTTGTCAGAGAGAGAGAGCATAAGCAAGGGGAGTGGCTGGCAGAGGGACAAGCAGGCTCCCCGCTGAGCAAGGAGCCCGATGCGGGACTCGATCCCAGGACCCCGGGATCATGACCTGAGCCCAAGGCAGACGCTTAACTGACTGAACCACTCAGGCGTGCCCCCCATAATTTCACCCCACAATTTGGAGGACCGCTGTGCCTTCGCTTTGCGGTCTCACAGATCATTCCTCTCGCACGTTGCAATCTCCGTCCACATTTCATAAGTGACTCCTTTGGGAAATTCTGGTTTTCAAAGATGTCTTCTCCTTTGCGGAGTCTCTAGTCAGTGCTTCTCTGACGGTTTCAAGGGATGCCAGTCTTTCCCATGGGCTGTTTCAGGTTCCCCCAAAGTCCTTCCCTCTTAACTTCCAGAGCTTCGGGAAGCATTTCTTGAATTCGACAAGGACAGAGATGGTTTCATCTCCTGTAAGGATCTGGGGAATCTCATGAGGACGATGGGTTACATGCCCACCGAGATGGAGCTGACTGAACTGGGCCAGCAAATCCACATGAACTGTGAGGCCGGGCCGGGGAGAACCGCTGCGGGTGGGGGTGGGCAATGGTGGAAGGCGGAGGGATGGGGAGGCTGAGCCGGAGAGAAGGGGGAGGGTAGGGGTCGCTAGGAGTCTGGAGCCAGCACTTCAGGCTGGACTCAGGGAGGCAGCGTTTGCAGTAGATAAAAGGGTGACTCTTCGAGGCAGATCTGGGTCCAAGACCCGCTTCTATCATTTACTGATTATGGTGCTTTTGAAACGTGGAGTCAGCTCCCCGTCTTGAGTCTCGGCTTCCCCATCTGTCAGGCGGAGACCATGTCACCTCTTGTGGGATTGCGATAAAGGAGCTGACGCAGGTCAGGCTTTGCCCCCAGTGAACGGTGATCGATGGGGAGGTCACTACCACGACCACCGACATGCATCGGCGGAGGGCAAGACTGGAACCGCATTTGCCGCTGGAAACAAACTTGGGGTGCATTTCAGAGCTCATTTCGAGAAGGAAGCCGGGACAGAATTGCTCTAGGGTTTGCTTCCGGGCGTGCCACAGAGTAAACAAGGTCGAGCACGGATGGGATCCCGTTCCTATCTGGAAGCGATTTGGCTCCCACTGAATTCACGCTCCCCTTCGACAGACCGACAGATGAGCGAATGTAGATCTGAACCAGTTAAGAGATTTGCCCAAGGTCACAGGGACCGCTAGTTACTTCCTCCCCACGCACCTGGTCCACCCCGGTTGGGATTAGAGGGGCCCTGGGGCCCGTGTTGGCCGAGAGGGAAAGCTCTCGGAAGGCAGAGAGATCGGAGCCTTGAACAGACCTTGAACGGGTCCAGCGAGGTCATGGGGGGGAGTTGGTTACGTGGCATCTCACTAAACCTGCCTCTTCCGTCCACAGTGGGTGGCCGTGTCGACTTTGACGATTTTGTGGAGCTGATGACCCCCAAACTGCTGGCCGAAACGGCAGGGATGATCGGTGTCCAGGAGATGAGAGATGCCTTCAAGGAAGTGAGTTAAGAGGTTCATGGTGTTGGTGCTTGAAGGAAACCCCAGAGGTCTGCAATTGGTCTTCAAGTGTGGACGGAACCCCCCCCAAACCAAGTTTTTTGGAAACTATAATGGGATTTATAGGAAAGGAAAATGACATCTTCCGAACACTTGCAAGGCACGAGGCCCTCTACACGTGCTCTCTGGTCTGATCATCATAAAAAACAGGAGGGGTAAGCTGCCACTTACCCTGGTCATGCATACGAGGACACTGAGGCTCATGGAACTGACAGATCTTACCCGAGGTCCTGCCATCCGCAGAGTACATGTTAGTTCCTCTAATCTCCGTGCCTGTAATGGGAAGAAGGCATCCAATAATTTGAGATCCCAGAGGGGAATGCAAAGACATAATCTGGTTTAACCCACTTGTAGAGATGCTTAAAAAAGAGACGAGGGAGGGCGAGGGGCTGGCTGAGATTGACTTTCGTCCCCTAATAAAATGCGTTCCTCGGGGACACCTGGGTGTTTCAGTGGGCTAAGCGTCTGCCCTCAGTATATGGCAGGTGTGACTGAGGAACTCATTTTTCTTCATTTTATCGAATTTTGAGTAGTTTCAATTTGATTATTTATTTAATTTTCCTTCACAGTCCACAGAATATAAATTCAGTTTGTTTGAATTTAAAAACACATACACTGTTCAGTTACTGGGAAACGCTCCTTTCGGAAAACCTTGGATGCGTGGGTCTACCTTTTCTTTCTTTCATTTTTTTTTTTTGAAAGATTTTATTTATTTATTTGAGAGAGAGAGCGAGCAGGAGCGGGGGCAGGGGAAGGGGCAGAGGGAGAAGCAGAATCCTGGCTCCATGCGGGGCTCCATCCCAGGACCCTGAGATCGTGACTTGAGCCGAAGGCAGATGCTTAACGGACCAGCCACCCAGGCGCCCCTGATTTGTTTTAAATGAACATGAATGCGAGGCCCTGATGTGTGGACCAGGACGGGAGCCAGAGGACCAATCGGGGGGGGGGGCTGTCATGATAGTCCAGGCAAGAGATGATTGTGGCTTTGGCCAGGTTAAAATCAGCGTGGCTAGAAAAGGATAGTTAGTTGCCCCACCTGCTCGGGACATAGAGTGTACGAGACTTTCTTGTAGATTGGTTAAGGGTGTG
The DNA here is from genome assembly GCF_024610735.1 of Ursus americanus. NCBI lineage: Eukaryota > Metazoa > Chordata > Mammalia > Carnivora > Ursidae > Ursus > Ursus americanus. The sequence goes on along the minus strand of NC_142147.1, from coordinate 49,759,243 downwards.
CAGCATAGAGATTTGAAAACAGTTCCTTAATTCAGCCAATTTATCCAGTGCGTACCGTGTGGCAGGCACTGTTTGGGGGCCTGGGCCCGGGGCAGTGAACAATGCAGGATGGTGTCGGGGATTGACATGCTGGCGCGCCATGTGCAAAAGGACTTAGCTTAGTTCCTGACCCACAGTAAGTGGTCAGTAAACACCGCTCTTGGGATTGTCGTGCTCGTGGCTGACATCACCCCTCTGCTCTGGTCAGTTTGACACCAACGGAGACGGGGAGATCACCCTCGGGGAGTTGCAGCAGGCCATGCAGAGGCTTCTGGGAGAGCAGCTCACGCCCCGCGAGATCTCGGAGGTTGTGCAGGAGGCCGACGTGAACGGAGATGGTACCGTCGACTTTGAAGGTGACATGGCGTGGGGACAGCCGCTGGCAGACACTTAACCCACTGAGCCACCCAGGTGCCCCGGCAAAAGCTAAATTCTTAATGCAATAGTCAAGTGCATCCATGGTCTGCCCCCCCCACTCCGCATTTCAACAACCTCTCTCTGAAAGCTGTGCTCTGGGGCAGGCTTGGCCCCTGCTCTGTGTCCTTGACATCCTGTTCCTTTCTCCCTGACCTTCCTTCCGCTTCCCGCACCTTCCCCGTCCGTCAGTGCATTCTTAGGTCTTATCCATCCCTCGGGAATCGGCACAGCCCAACCTCTTCCAAGAAGCTTCCCTTCATCTTGAGCTGGGTGTGTCAGCCCCCGCTCTGTAGTCCCACAGACGTTTTTCTGCTCCCCTCCCTTCAAAGGGAGTCGTCACCGCAGACCTTGCTGCATTGAGTTGTGTTCGCCCCCCCGGGCTGTCAAAGCCCGGAGGGCGGTGATGGTGCTCTCTGGACCATCTGCTCTGGCATTCCCAAGAGGGAAGCTTGGTAGATATTTATTGCGTGACTGCAACTTAGTAAATGTTTGCTGGATGCCTGTTGGATCTCGCCAGGCTCAGGTGTGCCGGGGGCATCCCTGGAAATCCAGACGAGGTGGGAGGCAGATCCCCAGGCAGCGGAAAGACAGACTGACCTCAGGACCTGGGTGGGGCCCCAGAGGTCACCTGGCATGGAGTCATGGGGCACAAGTCAGGGGCATCCTGCGTTCTTTCCAGGCTTTGCCACTCACCGTCCACCTGACCTCAGGTGCATTGGGCAACCTCACTGGCCTCCGTTTGCCTATCTGTAAAAATGGTGTTTACTCCTCCAGGGTTGGCTGAAAAGATGAAATCAGTTCATCATAGTTATTAGTGAACACACACAGTGTGGGCTCGAAAGCGAATGCTGGCTTCTCTTACAGACAGGCCCCTCACCAGGGACTTCTCTTTGCAGAGTTTGTGAAGATGATGTCTCGCTGAGGAGGTTCTGGAAACCCCGTTCACTCCCCACCCGGCCAACGTGGACCAAGCACTTGCTGAAGACCAGATCCCCCCGGGCCCGCCCAGGAGAGAGGGTGGGAGGGTGCGTGGGGACTGGCCCTACAGAGCATGAGTTGAGGCTAGCCCGAAAGTGATCGCTTTGCCTGGATGGCAGGGTGGGGTGAGGGGTACCTCTCTAGAATGAGATTAAGAAGGAAGAGTCTACGTATGGAAATGAGATTGGGACTAGGATCGGTGCTGCTCCCCCAGTTCCAAAGGTTAATGACTTCTTTTGACTTCGTGTAATCCCCAATGCCTGTGACCCACCAGAGTCTCATCCCCAGCGTCCTCTTGGGTCCGACTCCCAAAAAACTTCAGCCCGTAGTCCACCCTTCCCCCTTCTTGCTTCCAATCTCCTCAGTTTCTTTCTGTCGCTAGGAGGGAGGCATGCCAATCTTGGGGCTACAAATGGGGTTCCTGATAAGACTGGGCTTGGAAATGGTTAATTAAAGACACTTCCAAAGTGTCTAATTAGCTTAGCCCGTTTTGTTGATTTCCCGGAAGCTCAGTCTGTTTTTTCCCTCCAGCCTCCTACTTCCTTTTCCTTGTGCAAGATACTCAGGCCACTGAATTAAACCATAAATCTGGATTACTAAGGTTTAGGGCAAGCTGATCCCCGATGGAGGGGGGATTAATCTGCAAAATGTCATCCTGCAAAGAGAAGGGGGGACGGGGAGTTCTCAAATTCTCAGCTCAGCCAGGTGGTGTGGAAACCATTCCTGGGAACCCCAGCCCCCCTTGTTGGTGCGCCCTGGGCACTCCGGGAGATTGCCTCTGTTAGGGGGGGATGTCGTGCCAGCACCCACACCCTGACTCTGACTTGTGCCCTGAAACCGGAGGGTCTGTTCCTCCTCACCTCCACCTGCGGGCAGGACGCTCCAGGAATGCAAGGTCCCCAAAGTACAGGATTTGTGTCCCACCTTCCACCAGGTTTTCAAGCATGGGCTCCCTTGGTGAATGAAATACACCCCCTCCCAGGGAGCTTACACTATAAAGGGAGGAGACAGACACGGAACAAAATACACGAGTACATATAATCCTAGTTCGTATGGTAGAAGATGGTAAGAGATATGGAGAAAAATGGACCAGGAATGCAAGGTCCCCAAAGTACAGGATTCGTGTCCCACCTTCCACCAGGTTTTCAAGCTTGGGCTCCCTTGGTGAATGAAATACACCCCCTCCGAGGGAGCTTACATTATGAAGGGAGGAGACAGACACGGAACAAAATACACGAGTAAATATCCTAGTTAGTATGGTAGAAGATGGTAAGAGATATGGAGAAAAATGGAGCAGGAAAGCGGTTTAAGGGGTCTGGGAATGAGGAGGAGTCCCCGTTCCATGTAGGGGCATTAGGGAGTCTACTGAACACCAGGGGCATATCCGGGGGAAGAGCACTTCCAGCACAGTGTAAGGTGAATGCAAAGGCCCTGAGGCAGGAACGTAGCTGACTGTGTTGGAGGAATGGCGAGAGGCCATGGTGGCTGGACAGGGGTAGGTGGTGGATCAGGGGTTAAGCCGTGTACGTTTCGAGGCCAGTCTGGGGACCTTGGAGGATTTTGAGCAGAGGAGTGACATAATCCATATCACCTTTTAAAATATGGCCTCCACCTCCTGCTTCAGCTCCATCTCATTCCATCCAGGTACCTGTCCTTCTGCCCATCCCACTCGTCACTCACCTCCTCAGTGTGATATTTGCTGAGTCCCTCTGTGTGCCGGGCGTTATTCCAGGTGATGGAAGTAGAGCAACGATAAGGTAGTTGACCTCAAGGAGCTCGCATTCTAGAGCCACACGATCCAGTGGGAACTTCCGCGATGATGGAATGTTCTAGATTTGTGCTATTATGGTACCCACTCGCCACATGTGGCTCCTGAGTTTTAAACGTGGTGAATGAGGCTGAGAAACTGAGTTTCATTTTTATTTTACTAAGTTAACATTTTGTCAACACTGATTTTATGAATGACGTCAGGAGGGCAAGGGGAAGGGCATTCTGCACAAGGAAGGCACAGAGGCTGGAGTCAGCATGGTGGCTTCAGGAATAGGGCAGTGGCTGGAGGGTACCGAGTGAGGGGGCAGTGGTAGGACGTGTGTGAGGGAAGGCTTCAGACCAGCAGGGGGCATGTGTGGAATCTGGGGGCAGGAGAGATGGGTTTCCTGCGGTGTGTTTGTATGTGGTTAAGGGAGGATTGATCATCTGGTGGTTCTTGAGCTGCAGTGGAATGAGATCTCTGGGCTTCTAGAATGTCTGTGCAACACCATTTTAGACAATCAGACTGGTACTGAATATGGCCAAATGGTTAAATCTATTCCTGATGGCTTCACGCAGTGTGGGATAGTGGTAGCGGCTGCTCCGTGCTTCATGATAGAGGAGGAGGGGGAAGAGCGGGGCGGGGGGGAGGGAGGAGAGCAACAATGTGATGATGCATCTGGGCTCACGGGAAACAGATTCTGTCATCCATTAGTGATGTCTGCCATGGGCATGGGGAAGGAATAGTCAAGGTAGTCTTGCAATGAATTTTTTTTTAATTCTTCATTTAAATTCAACTTAATTAACATATACTGTATTATTAGTTTCAGGGGTAGAATTTAGTGATTTGTCAGTTGCATATAACACCCAGTGCTCATTACATCGAGTGCAATGAATTTTCTACCTTCTGTTTACTTACTAACTTATTTATTAATGATTTAACAAGTATCTATAAATGCTCCACCCAAATCTATGGTCTTCCAGAAAGAGAGAGCAGGCTGCAGTTCCTTCCTCGGGCCCCTGGGCTGAGAATCTGACCTGCCCCCATGAGACTCACCAACCCAGTCCCGAAAGCTTCCTTCACCACACATTCCGGTCCCTCACCATATCTCTCATTCCAGGAAGCACCAAGGGCAGCCCCAGGGTTAACTGTGGGCTCCTTTATTGGTGGTTATGCCACATTTCCCCTCTGTTCTTCACCAAGGACCAAGTGATAAAGCAAAATGGCGGACAAGGTATTTCTAAAAGCGATTAAACTTGAAAGACTCAATGAAAAAGACGAAGCAGGTTCTAGACTTGGCATGTCCGTCTTCCTCTGAAGATGTTTCTCATCCCCTGGAAAATAGAATCACAAGCCAGCATTCAGGTGATAGGTACGCACTGACTCAAATGTAATGTGAATACAAAAGTATTGTATTGGTTGTCAAGACTGAGCCAGAAGATGAGGAGGCTGAGCCAAGAGCGGTTAGACACCCCTGCCCCTCACCTGGCTCATGGGGGCTGGAAGCCCCTGACCATGAGAACCCTAACCTCACCTCTACTAATATGTTTGGTGGAAGAGGGACCTGAAGAAGGTAGTTGTGCTCTGGTGGACAGGAATCAGTGGCAGAGCACTGAAAATGTTCTTCATTCTAGACACAGCCTGGGGATGACTTGGTATTTCTTGGTTTTGTTGTAGAGTGTGTGTGTGCAAGTGGGGGGTGAGGGGGGAGAGGGAGAGAATCATAAGCAGACTCAGTGCTGAGCCCAGAGCTGGACTTGGGCTCAATCCACGACCCTGAGATCATGACCTGAGCCAAAATCAAGAGATGCTTAACCCACTGAGCCACCCAGGCGCCCCAACTTAGGGATGTTTGTAAATATCCACCCTGTTAAGATGGTACCCAGAGCCCCAAGCCTACTTCTTTGCCTCTCCTCAGTTCCGGGAAGATAATTTTCATGACCAAGCCAGAATTCAGGAGGAGTCACTAATATTGGTGTCACTCATAAGGCACATGCATCCTAAGGGCAAATATTGCTAGAAACACCAGAGTTGTCCACACGTCTGACAAAAGGGCTTCTGTTTGTGTTTAAATCCCAAAACCACTGAGTGATTAGGTCAGTGGACCCATGCAGGGGGTCTGGAGAGTTTCCACTGGCCTTAGCCAGAGGAAAGGCCTGGAACGGGGAGTGAGGTTGGTCCTGCGGAGAGAATTGAGGACTAATGTGTGAAGGTGGGGGAGGGACCCACACGATGGGGAGCAGAAGTGACCCCCACCTTTTCCTCCATTGGCTACTTAGTGATGGGGGTAGCAGATCAGCAACCTAGTTCCATGGCTTCTGGGGACCAGAGAAGTCTTGGTGATCTCCTTTCAAGCTTATCTTTTCTTCTCACACTACAGTGTGAGAAATTCCATTTTCCTATCTGGCACACCCAAGGCCTCCAGGACCTAAAACTTGGCATGATACCTTTCTGCATCTGAAAGACTTCATCCACCTCCTTCTAATTTGGGAAGCTATCCCAGTCTTCCCCCCCCCCCCCTTCACCTCATCTCTGGGTCATGGAGCTCACACTGCTGGGAACTGCAGTGAATCATGCTGGGAGGACACAGCATTGCCCTGGGTATGTTAAGCCTCTCACCTTTGCATCAGCAATACACCCAGGTGTGGTCCCGGTCATAGTTGTAAGAGGTTGCACACCACGTAAGGTTCTGCTTTGTTCCTTTGTCCGTACAGTTAAAATAATTCTTGTTTTTATAGTTGAATGGGAAGTGGCAGGGAAAGCCAGGAACCAAGGAGGAAATTCCTAGGGAAAAGAAGGGGATAGGACAGTGGTTACCCCCGTGCCTTTACGATATGGTGAAGGCTTAGGCTTCAGAGCCCACCCTAAAATCAAAATTTGGTCCGTATTTCCTGTGGGTGTGTTGTTTGGGCACTGTTCAGAGGCTCCCATTAGAGGAGAGAAATATCAGAGAGATTTTCTTCCCTGGGAAGCTATTTGAGTTTAACTCAATGGGATGTGGAATGGGGAACAAGGGCAGAGTGAAAGCACAAGGATTCCTGGCAGAGGAAGAGAGAAGGACAGCGTCACGTCACCAGGGGACCAGGGAGTAGAGTGGGAAGCACAGAGAGGACATATTACAGGGGCTCCTGTTTATTCACAGATCCTCAATGTGCGAATTAGCCACTTGCTAAAATTTATTTGGACCCCAAATCAATCCTGGTGGGGCTTCTGTGGTCGTGTGTGGACCAGCACCCACATTTCTGGGTGAAGCCCGGCAAGGCTGCACCCTGCCTTCTCCACGCAACTCTCGCGCAGTAGACGAGGGTTAAAAATGCCCAAGAGGAGTGCTGAAGAGCTGTCCAGAGTGCTGAAGTTCAGGCAGCCTGGGATGTGCCTTGTGGGGAAATATTGTGTTATATTTACAGAGAAATGTTCTATTTTCCTTCCTTGAGGGCTTCTAACCTCATCATCCACCAAATCTACGTTTGTTCTCCTTTGTTAGCAAAATTATCCAAAACATGCAATGGCGCCAAAAGATCGCCACGTGACTTCTTCATGTCCTTTTAGAGCATTGTCCAAACAGTCCCTAAGGGTCACCTGATTCTCTTGCTCAGTGTCAGCAGACTTTTTCTAGAAAGGGCGAGATGGTAGGTGTTTTCAGCTTCATGCCTTATACAGTCTCTGTCTTTATATATGGGCCCTGAGATTTGAATATAATGATCCTTCTTTGGACTTTTTTCAAACATATAAAAATGTAAAAATGATTCTTAGGTTGGGGGACAAAAGAAGAGCTGGTCTAGATGTGGCCCAAAGTCAGGATGCGGTTTGCAGACCCCAGCTCTAGGGAAACAGAACTTTGTCTAACATCACTTGCTGTTGTATTGGTTGGAGGCCCCAACTCTGGAACTTGTAGAAGACTGATATATCATGAATGGTTTTTGTTCAACAGAGATGCCAGTAATTTCTGTCTGGTAGACAAGATAACCACAAAGGTTTGATTGCCCTTTAGATATTCATGGATTTTATAGCTAACTTAACAACCTTGCTTGTGTTCAACATCCTTCTCTTCACTGACTTACTATATTTCTTATAATGTCCCCTGAATTGGGGGACATTATAATGTCTTATAATGTCATTATATGTCTCATATTTTTGTCTTATAGAATGTCTTCTATTATATAAGACATTCTATGTCTTTTAATGTCCCCCTGTCCTTCCAGTTCCCTTGTTAATAGATTTTTTTTTCAAGCCCCAGTGTGGGGCTTGACCTCACGACCCTAAGATCAAGACCTGAGATGAGATCAAGGGTCGGACTCTTAACCAAACGAGCCACACATGCACCCCAGATTTTTTTAAACCTTAGCATGTGCTTACCCTATGTTTGTACAAGCGAGCATTTGGTGTTTCACATTTTGAAAATCTTATGTTGGCCCCTTTCTCTTGGATCTTAAGTGGCCCGTATTTTGCCTGTCACACTGTCGCATTGTTTATGTTCTTTGCTCATCAGATCCAAGAGGAAGGGACCCTGCATTACTCATCACCACTGCCCAGCACGGTGTCTGGCACACAGTAGGGCTGGAGTAGGTGTTTGCTGAGTAAATGAATGAAGCAATCCACCGTGTCCACCCAGTTCCCTTCCCTGGATTACTAGTGTCGGCACAGAGGCTCCACTTCCCATCCTCATCCATGTTCTCCGTGGTTGGGCACCAGAGCTTGTTGTTTTCATCCTCAATGCATTCAAAGATCGTGCTATTTCTGTAGATGGAGGGGAAGATGCAGGGCTTGCTGAAAGAATTTCCCCCATACTCTGAAAATAATCATGGAAAGGTCACAGGGACAAAAAGAGAACAAAAAGAGCTTCCATTTATCACACATGAACCAGGCGCTGTGTTTTATCTCACGAAAGGCAACGTAACATTGAACATGCCCAGTCGAGTTCCTGGTGATGTTATTATGTCCACTTTGCATACAAATTAGAGCCCAGACTGTCAAGGACCACACAGTTTACCGTCTACCTGCATAAAGGCTTTTGTGTTCCACAGGCTTCATCAACAGAGTTATTGTGAGATTTAAGGATAAGGTTAGTAGGGTTAAGGACGTAAGAGATGGATGGCTAGGGCAAAAATATAATTAAGGCTTTATATGGGATTAGGATTTTTGAGTGCTGAGGGAAGAACATAAGATTTTATACAGGAATAAGTGTGCTCATGGATAGGTGCCTCGCATGAATCTTCATCTCAAAGGAGGCAACACTGCTTAGTGAGGAAGCATGGGCATCAGAGCCATATGGACTTAAATTCAAATCCTAACTCTGACGTTGCCTAGGAGTGTGACCTTGGGCAGGACTTAATTTTACTGTGACCATTTATTGAATAGGTGGGAAAATAGCATCTCATTGAGCTTCCATGGGAAGGTTCAATGGAAGGTTATATATATAGGCCTGGATCAGAGTGTAATACAGAGATAGCTCTAGAATGAATGGAGGTCATTAAAAAGTGAAGAATTAAGATGAAATATTAAGGAAGGGTCCAGAACTTGGTGAATCTGCTAATTGCCAGTTCTGGCAACAGAAATAATTGAAAACAAATGTCAGGACTACAGTCCATGGTTTTGGTTCTCGGGACAACTAGATTTTCCATGCTAACATTGGGGACTCGGAGGAACATGGCCTCAGGACATTCCTTTCTCCTGTGGTTGTCCTAATGTACTCTCCAAAGAGACACTTGGTTCCTAGAAGTTTTGCTCCCATTGCTCTGCTCTCCCCTGTGCCACCATCCCCTCAGGAGTATCATTGCTCTTTCCACTCCTCCCCACCAAACACCCCATCCCTGCTCCAGTGCCTCACCATTGGTTTCACAGTATTTCCACTGCTGCTTCTCATCAAAGTTGGAGGTGACGGAGCACCACAGCCTTCCGAGAAAGCTGCCTTCTGTGATGCAGCTGTTATGGGACCTTCCTCGATAGATGAAGGGGAAGATGCATCGTGGGTAATCTGTACGGAAAGGAGCGCATGAGTGGTTTGACTTTCTCCAGCCATTCACGGGACAGTCATTAAATTGCCCGTCCGTCCATCCATCCATCCACCCATCCATTCATCCATCCATCCATCCATCCATCCATCCATCCATCCATCCAACTATCCATTAGCCACCAAAGTACAGGACAAGCATCAAGTCTGGAAGAGATTTTATTCATTCATTTCATCAAGCATTTCATAAAGAGAGCCTCTTCCTGTACTTTCACCCTCAAAACGTCCCCAACAGAGTTCCCAGTCTCAACTATGGCACCCCCACCTGCTGAACAAACAAACAAGATACTTCACTGTGTCTTAAAAATGAATCTCTTAGAATCAGCAAAAGACCTATAGGAATCAAGACAAAGAATTTTGATGGTTTATGACCAACAGATGAAGTTAAGACCTTGACATACAAAAGAATGTTGCCATCACCAAAAAAAAAAAAAAAGAAAGAAAGAAAGAAAGAAAGAAAGAAAGAAAAGAAAAGAAAAGAAAAGAAAAAAAAGAAAAAAAAGTCAAATATCGGAGAAGTCAAATACAGTAAAATTATCATCTAGGTGCTGGTGCCTTATTGCAACTTCCATAGATTGAATTTCCCACCGCAAATGTAGTACAACAAATACAGTTTGGGATATTATGTTTATAGTGGGTGGATTTACTCACACTAAGTGAGGGAGTCAGGGTCATTTGGAGATGATGGAGGGGTTTTCATAGATGAAGGGCTGAAGGAAGCCTTCCTTGAGCAGGTGGCATTTGAGAAGAGGCTCTCACAATGTGGCAAAGCCAGCCATGCAAAAATTGGGGGGAATTGAGGTCCAGGCAGAGGGAATAAAAGTGTGAAGAGTTCAAAGACAGGAAGGAGTTCAGAATATTCAAGAAACATGACAATCAGTGTAGCTGGAGCTCAGCGGACAAGGAAGGGATTGGAAGAAGATGAGGACAGAAAGGGCAAGGTCATGTAGAGCTTTGCAGACCAAGGTGAAGGGTCTTTTCCTCGTCCCCCTCCCCTTCTTCTTCTCTTTCTCCTCCTCCTCCTTCTCCTCCTCCTCCTCTTCCTCCTATTGAGTTATAGGAGTTCTTTTGCATATTTCAGATATTAACCCCTTATCAGATTATGATTTGCAAATATTTTCTCCCATTCCATGGTTGCCTTTTCATTTTACTGATATTTTCTTTTCTATACAGAAGCTTTGTAGTTTGATGTAGTCCCACTTGTTTATTTTTGGTTTTGTTGCCTTTGATTTTGGTGTTGAATCCAAAAAATCATCACCAAGACTGATGTCTCACAGCTTACCCCCCATGTTTTCTTATAGGAGTTCTGTGGCTTCACATTTTATGTTCAAGTCTTCAATCATTTTGAGTTGACTTCTGTGTATAGTGTAAGATAGGGGTCCAGTTTCATTCTTTTGCATGTGGCTGTCCAGTTTTCCCAATACCACTTATTGATGAGATTTTCCTTTCCCCATTACATATTCTTGACTCCTTTGTCATAAATTAATTGATCATATATGCATTAGCTTATTTCTGGACTCTCAGTTCTGTTCCATTGATCCATGTGTCTGTTTTTATGCCAATACCATACTGTTTTTATTACTATAGCTTTGTAATATAGTCTGAAATCAGGAAGTGTGATGCCTCCTGCTTTGTTGTTCTTTCTCAGTATTGCATTGGCTATCCAAGGGTCAGGCATTCTTCTAAGTGTGCAGGTGAACCACAGAGGGGCACGAACAGGGGAGTAGCATTGCCTGACTTCACATTCCAAAAAGGGTTCTTTGAGTGATGTGTGGAGAATCGATTGGAGGGAAATGAGGGGGATTTGGGGAGACCAGTTAGCAAATTTTGGCAGCAGGGCTGATGGTGATTCGGTGAAGGGTGGAAGCAGAGGAAGCAGGTTCTTCCCAGAAGCTGAAGCTAGGAGTTATTTTGAAGGCAAAATTAAGTCTACTTGGTGGGTTACACACAGGGTGGGAAGGAAAGAATTAGGGATGACTCTGTTTTTCTGATTTACACAGTGGTGGCACCTTGTCCTTATTGAGGAAGCCTGCAAATGAGCAGAAAAGCCTCTGCACAGTAGTATATTTCTAAGTGATATGAATATGGTAAGCTAACATCTCTAGGAACTGCCATGGATCCCTGTTTCTGATTTCGCTATTCCGCTCACAAGGAGAAGTGTCCTGCGAGGCATTACTTGGGAATTCCCATGGAAACCACTTCCCCACGGCTATGGGCTAAGGCTAAGACATTAAAGCTAATGGGATAGTGAGGTAGTGAGATACCCTCCAGTATGGGTCCAAAGAGCAGTACTTGGTACAGGAGCCAGAGCAGAGGGAGGAGATGGAAAAGGCACGCCTTCATCTAATAGGAGCCCTTGGTGATACATCCGAAAGGGTTTAATCAAATGCAAGCTGTTGACTCTCTAGGCCTTGATTGTGTCTAGTATAAGCACTTATGGCAGAGTTTGGTCCCCTTTTGTACATCTTATGCATGTTCGGGGACATGTTCCAGAATTAAAAAAACAAAACAAAACTCTAATTTTCAGATTCAGTCTCAGCCAGTTGATCCTGATTTGCATCGTTTGAACTGGAATGAGATTTTCAACCAGAGACAATATTGCTTCCAGGTTTGGTTTGGCTTTTTTAGTGTAATGGGGCTTCTCTGTTGTCATTTTTAGCTCTTACAATCAAAAAGATTCTGCTTGGAGGTACAAGCCTTGGGCCACTTTTTAATATCTTTTAGGTTAGTTGTGGTCATGTGTGCTCTTTACTTTATTATCAGCTTGCTTCATTTTATTTCTGTCTTATACTGCAGTTATAGAATTATATTGATTTATCTTGAAATTATGAATTTAGAATAGGTAATGTGCTTTATAAAGTTTATTTCAGGATAGTAAAAGGGATGTTATACTTATTATCAAAGGAAGAATTTGATCTAACAGAGTCAAGAACAGTGGTACGAGGAAAAAGTAAATCCTAAGTAGTCAAAGGCTGGTTACTAGTACGAACAAATAAAATGTCCAACAATAGGATATTGGTTAAAACAAAATGCCTTTTGTCCTGTGCACAAAAGATAGAAATCATATAATTGAAATCATATAATTGCAAAAATGTCTTGGGCTTTGAGAAAAAAAGCAAACAGTCTCTGAAATCCCTTCTCTGTTATATTTTGTTTCCTTATTAATTTAGAAAAATCAAGAAAGAGACGAAGAATACGGGGGTTCAGAGAGCACCATTTTCAACACTATTGTTGTTAACGTTATTACCCATTCCTAGTATCCAGTGTTTGGCCTCACGCAGCATTTCTAGGCATACACACATATATCATAAGTCGTCTTCAAAAATATGGCCATATTATACAAATGCACACATTCTCTTTTGTGACCCATCATTTGAGGAGGCCTGCTGAGGGGACAGTGTGGCACCACTCACCGTCCACCATGCAATACTTCCACTGCCCGTCATAAATGGCTCTGGTTGCACACCAAGGGGAGAAGCTATTGGTTTTGATGCAAGAAAAGTAAGAAGACCCCTTGTAGATGAAGGGAAAGACACATGAATCTTTCTGATCTGGAACACAGAGAGACAAAACAGAGGGGCTTCGTCACAGTGAATGAGCCAAGGATGAGTCTTGGTTTAGTTCTCATGGGGGGTCTGAAGGCGACACATGGAGTCTTAGCACCCAGCTTTCTCATGACGTATAAGGGCATGTCCAGCTTATGTTGAGACCCAAGAGAACAGGGAAGGAGTCTCATAAATCATGAAAGCAACCAGGATGAAGTTTTCCTCCAGACCACCAGAGCACCATCAACGTCACAGAAAACACATTTGGTAAAGGTCATGAGCTCACAGTAGGTAATGGAAGTACACACATTAAATAACTCTGAAAAACAATTTCATTTTGCAATGCTCTTTTCAATCCTGATGACACAAAAGAGAAAGCTTCATTTTAATGCTAGTATTTCTCTACCATATCTCTAATTCTCAATAATCTCCCTTTCTAACAACAACAACAACGAAAAGGGGGCAGGACTCAGGCTCAAATCCTTACGGGACAATAGCATCTAGTAGAATGTAATAATAGGATTTTGTTTTCATAGTATTTATTTTTGTACACAATTTCTATTTATGGCAACTAGTAGCATTTTTATAGGTTACAGAGCTGATGTTAACTATTCTTTTTTTTTTAAACATTTTATTTATTTATTCAACAGAGATAGAGACAGCCAGCGAGAGAGGAAACACAAGCAGGGGGAGTGGGAGAGGAAGAAGCAGGCTCATAGCGGAAGAGCCTGATGTGGGGCTCGATCCCAGAACGCCGGGATCACGCCCTGAGCTGAAGGCAGATGCTCAACCGCTGTGCCACCCAGGCGCCCCTGATGTTAACTATTCTTTAAAATAAGGGTGTTTAAGTGAAGAAGAGTGATCACTTCTAAAGAAGAAGGTTGAGCAAATGTTAGTGCTGGTGGTGTGCAGATGTGGCAAATATTGACGGGGTGATACTTGGATGAGTAAAGGTAGAGAAATGCAACCCTTCGCCTTTGTATTCCTGGGTGTGAGGACAGGGACTTTGTCTTTGACATAGTGTATCCTTGGAAACTAGCACAGCGACTTGCTCATGGTGGATGCTTAAGAAAGAACTGACAGGGGGGCGCCTGGGTGGCACAGCGGTTAAGCGTCTGCCTTCGGCTCAGGGCGTGATCCCAGCGTTATGGGATCGAGTCCCACATCAGGCTCCTCCGCTATGAGCCTGCTTCTTCCTCTCCCACTCCCCCTGCTTGTGTTCCCTCTCTCGCTGGCTGTCTCTATCTCTGTCGAATAAATAAATAAAATCTTTAAAAAAAAAAAAAAGAAAGAACTGACAGAATGAAGAAATACGCTCAGAAAATGCCACACGAAAAAAAGCTAAATGGGTTTCTTTAATGAAGGACTCATCAGAAGGGTCAGTATGCAAATGAGAATTGAATTAGCAAGAGGCGTAGGGAGTAGATTGTAAATTCCCTCCATTCCTTGATAGCATTGGAGACTATTGGTCCCTGAAACACATCTTAAGAAATTCTATTCCAGGGGCGCCTGGGTGGCTCAGTCGTTAAGCGTCTGCCTTTGGCTCAGGGCGTGATCCTGGAGTTCTGGGATCGAGCCCCACGTCAGGCTCTTCCCATGGGAGCCTGCTTCTTCCTCTCCCGCTCCCCCTGCTTGTGTTCCCTCTCTCGCTGGCTGTCTCTCTCTCTCTGTCAAATAAATAAATAAATAAAATCTTTTTAAAAAAAATTCTATTCCAGCCCAAATTCTTCACATCGCGGAGAAGGAAGTGAAGATGAGTGAATTCCTTATCTGTGAAAGATAAGGAATCATTTCAACTCAATGCCTTTTTTTTTTAAGCAGAACTAGAATGAGAACTAGAATTTTTTATCTAATGGTCCAGGATCATAGCTTTTCTCTTTTCCTTCACCCTGTCATTCCCTCCTCCCTTTGCTTTCTCCTTCCCTCAAAGACATAATGAAGGCTTACTATGACTAAGACATTCTGATAGGTTAATGTGCACACACACACATGTGTGCATGTGTGCTCACGTTCCAAACATGGTAAGGCAAAGCTTCCATGGACTCACTAAACCTATCTTCTTTTTCTTTCTGGGCTCCTAGCTCGAACCCATTGTTTGGCTTCTCTTATGGTTAGGTGGGGCCATGGGACTCAGTTACAACTCCTGGAATGTGGGTGGAAATGATGTTCTCCATCTCCTTGCTCAGAAAAGTCCCAAGCAAACCTGCGTGTTCCTTTCTTCCTCTGCCAGCTGGATATAGAGCCATGGTTCTCGATGGAGAAGGGGACATTAGACAGTGTTTGGAGACATTTTGGTTGTTACAACTGGGAGAAGGGGGAGCTGGTAGCTGTGCTCCTGGTATCTACCAGGCAGATGCCAGGGATGTTGCTAAACTTCTTACCGTGCACAGGTTCCAGAACAAAGTCACCTGGCTGCAGAGGTCAATAGTGCCCACGTTGAGAAACTCAGATAAAGAGGATCCTGCAGAGAACACTGAGGCTCTAGGAGATGGAGGAGCCATGATATGGAAAGGTCTTGTGTCTCTGAATCACAACAAAAGAGGCTTCCCACCAAACATCGACGTTGAAGTGCTAGATGAGTTTGACGTGAACTCTACTGAGTTCAGCCACTGACTTTTGGGGATAGTTAGTCTGTTACCAATACAGATGAACAAGACATCCTCTCTATCTTCAGCCTGGTAGCCCCATCTCTTCTGGATCAGATTCTTACCCTCTATAATCTGACCTAAGCCATCATAAGGGTGAATGAAGGATGTACTGGGAGAGGGTGGAAAAGGCAGACCTCCATCTTCGGGCTTCACCAATGGGTTGATGCAAGTAGGGGCCCTTAACTCACATTGCATTGTCCACCTCTGGGTCTCAGAATTTTTCGGGTCTTGGTTTTATAAAGTTGAAACCAGTTAATATCTGGAAAGTAGAATACCTGGAACATGACTGCTACTCAACAGATGTTAGCTGTCATCACCATCACCGTCATCATCGTCATCAATGATTCCCAGTCATGGACACCACTAGTATGTACGATGCTGGTGGTGAAGGGAGGGCAGGCAGATGCCCCCTTGACACAGGATGAAGATTATCCTTGGGAGTTGTTAGTAAGAATCAACACGTAATAGATACTATTAGCCATCTGCAAAGTAATCCGGCAGATGGTCTAATCTTCTTAACTGGGTTAAAATCCTCCATAATCTGGGCCCTGCTGACCTCTCTGTTCTCACTGCCTGATTAACATTTCCTCGACCTTCCTCCACAGTCTTTCTTGACTTTGGCATTTGGCTCATGCCCTTCACCCTGCTCTTTTCTTTCTTCCTAGGCTTACTCCTTGTTACTCAACCATACGACTTGATACAGTCTGGATCAATACTCTTCCACACTCTTATAATACTCTGAGCCAATCTCTATAAATGTACTTACGAAATATTTAAAGAATATAGTTATCTGTTTACGTGTCTATCACTCCCATTTGCAGCGAGCTTTCTGAGTATAGGACATGAGTTTTATTTATTGCTATGTTTCTGGCTCATTGCATGGTGCCTGGCATTTGGGAATCACTCAATAAATGTGTATGGAATAAATTAGCCCTAAACTACGTGCAGAGGAGACATAAGGATGCCAAGTCTCGCCACAGGAATGTGGGTGTGGTCTCAGAAAGGTATGACCAGAATGAGACAAGACCTGGGAAAGCTGGCATTGCTCCCTGTCTGAATAAACTGTGGGTTCTTAGTCTTTCTGGGGACTTGTCAGTTCTTTTGAGAAGCCAGACCTTCTCTCTGGGAAAATGCTCATACCTCCCTGTGGCAGAGACTGCTGTGCATTCAAAACCAGCTTCATCTTCCTCCCAAATGTACTGCTGAAAACCACATTTCCCAGACTCCCTTGCAGCTAAGCATCCTGTGGCTGAAAAAAAAAACTCTCCTCCAAGATCACCAGACTCTTGATCCTTGTCTATGGGCTCCAGGCAAAGAATC
The DNA here is from genome assembly GCF_024610735.1 of Ursus americanus. Lineage (NCBI taxonomy): Eukaryota > Metazoa > Chordata > Mammalia > Carnivora > Ursidae > Ursus > Ursus americanus. Next base: position 49,742,536 of record NC_142147.1, on the reverse strand, counting down.
CACAGAGCTCCCTAAAGCCCTAGGGGATGGTGGAGCCCCACAATGGAAAGTTCAGGGACCCCTGCTGACCCAGGTGCACCCTCATTGGACTTTATAGGAATGAGAAATAAAATCCTTTGTGTTAAGCTGCTGATAATTTGGAGTTTGTCTGTTTCAATATCTATTCTCACTACCCTGATAAATACACACCTTTTTTTATACCAATCCAGGGTTTCATGGACTCTAGTGCTTGCCCAGTGACCTCATGTTAGGAATCTCTGGAATACAGAATGTGATCATTGAAAAAGAAAGGACTTCATGGAATCCAAGGGCATGGAAACAGGAGTGTTTCTAGAGCCTCTGTAAGGGAGAGGGTTCGCTGGGGAGAAAAGGATTTTAATTGTAGAGAATTGTTTCACCATAGCTTGAGTGAACTATATATAATCAGGAACTCTCTTTGTTCTGCTTCTGAGCTTACCATACGATGTTTGGGTGGTTGCTTTATTTTTTTTTTAAGATTTTATTTATTTATTCGACAGAGATAGAGACAGCCAGCGAGAGAGGGAACACAAGCAGGGGGAGTGGGAGAGGAAGAAGCAGGCTCATAGCGGAGGAGCCTGATGTGGGGCTCGATCCCACAACGCCAGGATCACGCCCTGAGCCGAAGGCAGACGCTCAACCGCTGTGCCACCCAGGCGCCCCTTGGGTGGTTGCTTTAGATTCCTAGATATATTAAGAGTGTAGCCTCACATCCACTAGAATGGCTACTTTTTTTTTTTTTTTTTTTTTTTAGCAGAAAACAAGAAGTGTTGGCAAGGATGGGGAGAAATTGAAACCCTCATGCCCTGTCGATGGTAATATAAAATGATGCAACTGCTTTGGAAAATAGTATGGCAGTTCTTCAAAAAATTAAACATAGAATTGTCATATGACCCAGCAATTCCCCTTCTGGGTGTATCCCCTAAAGAATTGAAAGTGGGTTCTCAAAGAAGTGTGTGTACCACCCTATGGTTATACCAGCATTATTCACAATAGCCAAAAGGTAGAAGCAATCCAAGGCCATCAGTGGGTGAGTGGGTAAGCAAAACATGGACATACCACTATGTCCATGTGCGTATCACACACACAGTGCAATGTCACTCAGCCCTGAAGGGAAAGGGAGTTCTGACACCTGCTAGAACATGGGTGAATCTGGAGGACATTAGGCTGAGTGACATAAGCCAGTCCCAAAAAGACAAGTACTGTTTGAGTCCACTTTCAGGAGGTATCCAGAGCAGTCGAGTTCATGGAGAAGGAAAGTAGAATGGTGGTTGCCAGGGCTGGAGGGACGGGAAGTGTGAGTCGTTTAACGGGTACAGAGTTTTAGTTTTGCAGGCTGAAAAGAGTGCTGCCTATTGGTTGTGCAATAATGTGAATGCATTTCTACCGAATTGTACACTTCAAAATGATTAAGATGGTAAATTTTAGGTTCTGGGCATCTTACCACAATTTAAGAAAAAGAGTGGAGGTCTGGTCTAAGTTGGGAGTCTGAAGACTCAATCCACTGAAATTATAGAGCCTCCCCCCCTTTTTTAGAGAAAGAGCGATTGAGCAGGTGAGTGGGGGGGGAGGGGCAAAGGGAGAGGGAGAGAATCTTAAGCAGGCTCCACGCCCAGCTCAGACCCCAACGTGAGGCTCAAGCTCACAGACCTGAGCCAAAATCCAAAGTCAGACGTGTACCCAGCAGAGCCACCCAGGCACCTCTAGAGGCCCCCTTTTCATGAACATATGTGCACTTCCCTACCATGTGCTGACCATTATGAAAGGTGCTTGTGTCCATTATATCCAGGGTCTCGCTTCCCATGTTTTCAGTTATCCGTGGTCAAGGTGGTCCAGAAGCAGATGATTCTCTATCTCCTCTCTACCTGAATCCAGGAATCCTTGCTGTGGCCGGTTCATTCTTCCTGATTTCCAAATCCTCCCCATCATTTTCCAGTATACTCACTTCCACTCGTCTCATAGGAGTAGAGGAGGAAGGCCGTCCACCCCAGCAGGTAACTGGACCATGGGTTCATCTCAACTGGCCTCTTCTTTCTGGACTGAAGGAAGACAAAAACATTTTTTTAAGATTTTATTTATTTATTTGACAGAGAGAGAGAGCGCGCGTGTGCACAAGCAGGAGGAGGGGCAGAGGGAAAGGCAGACTTCCTGCCAAGCAGGGACTCGATCCCAGGACCCTGAGATCACGACCTGAGTGGAAGACAGATGCTCAACCGACTGAGCCACCCAGGCGCCCCAGGACGACAAAAAATTTGCTCCTATGGATTCCCTCTTCTTCCACTAACTGCCAGGTTTGGTGTCACGCATGCTGTTTTACTTTCTACCCCTAGAGGGCAGTGAAGAATAATTTACTCTTACAGGAAAGAAACACACCCACTGTCATTATGGAGGGGGCGGTGTGATGGGAAAGAAACGTAGCATTTGTTGAGCACCTACTGTATTCCAGGCTACACGCTCAACATACATTATGCCACTGGGTTCTCCCAAATGAAATGATAGCTATTAATCCCATTTTACAGATGAGGAAGCTGAGGCTCAGAGAAGCCAAGGGATCTGCCTGAGTTGGTTACACGGCAAGGAGATGGCGGTATTCTAGCCCACATAAATGGCTCCAAAGGCTCTACTCATCATGGGGATCTAAACCGTAGCCTTAAACCCTCCTCGTGATCACACCATCTCCAGCTGGATATTAAGATACCTTAATGATCAGCAGTTAGCATCCTCAAGAGAAATAATTCCTGCTACCTCTAGTTGCCTCTGTGCCATTTCCTTAATGACACACAGACGTGCCGTTCTCCACAGAAACAACAACCCGGGGTTGGAATTGGTGGACTGGTTACCACTCCTACTGGCTACCAATTATGGAGCACCTACTGTATGCCACCTTCTAACAACCTGATGAAGAGGCACGATCAGCCCTGTTTACAGAAGAGCGAAACCAAGATTTGGGAGTTAAGTCACTTATCCAAGTACCTCAGGTGGTAGGTGACAGATCTCGGGTTCAACCGCAGACTGTCTACGCCAGGGTCAGAGTTCTCAACTCCATAAACCACTTCCCGTCTGCAGGCCTTTGTTCCCTCACATGCAGAGAATAGGTTAGTAATTCCTGCCTCTGGGGGAGGCCTCGAGGGTCCAGGCAGGTCCTGACGCGAAAGTGTGTTTCCGTTGTAAATTGTTAGTTGTGTTTATGAATAATTAAGGCAAAGAGCAGGGCAGCTCAGGGGAGACATCAGAAGGCATCAATTCGTACACAACAAATCCGGATGGTGAATTGGGGAAAAAATATCCCAAGGCCAGTGATTCAGGTCCTCGAAAGGTAGGTGGCGCCATTGAGCACCCGGGTCTCAGAACACACCCTTTCACTTGGCTTTCCGGCTACGTCTGGGAGCGTTTTCTGACTTCTCTTGTTATTTTTAACCGCAGCGCCCCAAACTTGCTTTTCCCGAGTGATGTCTCATTCACTGCCTAACTGACTGGTGGCGGAGACTCTGGAGTGGGACCCACCTTTGACTGTGCAGGCTAGATGGTCCTGGTTGAAATCTTGAAAATACCGTTTACCACCTGGGTGACCTTCAGAAGTTACTTAAATTCTCCAAGCATTAGCTTCATCGTCTAAAAAGTGGGGATACTGAGGCTCCTGGGTGGCTCGGTCAGTTAAGCACCTGCCTTTGGCTCAGGTCATGCTCTTGGGGTCCTGGGATCGAGCCCCTCCGTTGGGCTCTCTGCTCAGCGAAGTCTGCCCCCTCGCCCTGCTCACACTCACTCTCTCAAATAAATAAACAAAATCTTTTTTTAAAATGGGGCTACAGGGACGCCTGGGTGGCTCAGTCGGTGAAGCGTCTGCCTTCGGCTCAGGTCATTATCCCAAGGTCCTGGGATCGAGTCTGGCTTCAGGCTCCCTGCTCAGCGGGGAGTCTGCTTCTTCCTCTGCCTGCCACTCCCCCTGCTTGTGCTGTCTCTCTCTCTGACAAATAAATAAAACCTCTAAAATTTTTTTTAATTAAAAGAGTGGGGATACTAATCTTACCTACCATTTAAGCTTATTATGATGATGAACTGAGATCATAAAAAAAGTAGCAGATAATACTCATTGGGTGCTATACGCTATTCTAAATTCATCATGATCCTGATAGTAACCCAAAGTGGGGGGCAGTAGTATTAACCCCACTGCACATTTGGGGAAGTGGAGGCACAGAAAACATTAACATCTTGGGGAGGATCACAAACCTCGAAAGCAGTGGGGCTCCTGTCTGAACCCTGACAACCTAACTCCAGAAACTGGGCTCGTGGCCGCTGTGGGACACAGTCTTCAGGCTTACCGTGGGACCGCATGTGTGCCAAGCACTCCAGAAATGTCTGTCAAAATCATCATTCATACCAGACCTCTCCAGGCAAATTTCACTTCTGAGTGTTAAGATTGTATTTTCTTTTTTAAAAAAAAGATTTTATTTATTTATTAGCGAGCACAAGCAGGGGGAGCAGCGGGGACAGGGAGAAACAGGCTCCCCACTGAGCAGGGAGCCCGATGCGGGACTCGATCCCAGGACCCCGAGATCATGACCTGAGCGGAAGGCAAACTCTCAACCAACTGAGCCCCCCGGGCGCCCCGAGATTGTATTTTCACCTGCCTCCCGGGTACGTCCATCCAGATGGCCCTCAAGCACCTCAGATTCCAAGACTGGGCTCCTGCTATAAAGCCCCCAATATCGCCACCCCCCGCCTCACACACACGACTTAATTCAATTGCACTATGTTTCCCATGGTCAGAAGGTTTGTGTCTCCCCCAGATTCATATGTTGGAATCCTAACCCCCAAGGTGTTGGCAGTAGGAGGTGGGGTCTCTGCGAGTGATGAGGTCATGAGGATGAAGCCTCGTGAGTGGGATTAGTGCCCTTGTAAAAGAGACCCCAGCGAGCCCCCTTGCCCCTTCCACCACGCGAGGACTCAGTGAGAAGAGGTTGTCTACCACGAGGTGGGATTTCCCCAGACCCTGAATCTGCCGGTGCCACGGTCTGGGATTTCCTGGACAACAGAACCACGAGAAAGAAATTTCTGTTATTTCCATGATAGTTCCATAATAGCAGCCCGAGCGGACTACGTGATCTTCCCCATCCCCCAAGCGGTCACCCCAGGAGTAAAGCTTTCTCCTCCGTCATGTGCTAGTGGTCATCAAACCCCCTTGAAGCCAGCACCTTCTCTCTATCTCTTCTGCTCCTGCAAAGTCAGGCTTTTGCCTTCTCTCCCCCAGACGGTGGCCATGTTCCCTCACGGGTGTCCGGGCCTCCAGGCTCTCCCCTGTCTCCCTGGCCTCTCTTGGTGCTTGCTTTTAAGCATTAGTTCAGGAACAAATATTTACTGAGCCGTGACGACATGTGGGCTGCAGGGCTGGGGCATGAGCGACAGCAGCGCGTGAGTCCTGCCTTCGTGGGGCTGGCTGTCTGTGAAGGAGACAGACAGGAAGGGAATTCACCAGAGACAAGCATGGAACTCTTGCTGTGATCATGGCTACGAAGGAGAAGGACCGAGGCTGCCTTAAGGAATAACTGGGGCGAGGCGACTTCTGGTTAGGAGGCCAGGGGAGGCTTTTTTCTTTTCTTTTCTTTTCTTTTCTTTTCTTTTTAAGATTTTATTTATTTAGTTGACAGACACAGCCAGCGAGAGAGGGAACACAAGCAGGGGGAGTGGGAGAGGAAGAAGCAGGCTCATAGCAGAGGAGCCTGATGTGGGGCTCGATCCCAGAACGCCGGGATCACGCCCTGAGCCGAAGGCAGACGCTTAACGACTGCGCCACCCAGGCAACCCCAGGGGAAGCTTTTCTGAGATGAGGGAAACAGACCTGCAGGAAGAGTGGAATGTAGACATGAGGAAAACTTGGGGCAATGGCAGCTCATCTGGGCCAAAGAGGCAGGATGCGACTGAGAGCTAGATGTATTTAAGGAACAGCTGGAACCAGTGTGTCTGGGGCCAGAGCAGGGAGGAGTGAGGCCTGAGAGATGAGGTGGATGGGGCCCGACCCTGCAGAGCCTTCCTTAGATTCTAAATGCAAACGGAAGCCACTGGAGAGACTAAAGTGGGGACAAATGCCATCCATTAATTCATAATTCTCCATCACTTCTAAATACAATCCACGGTCCATACCATGGCCTTCCCCTCAAAGCTCATTCCTTATCACTCTTGTGCTCCTTCGATCCGCCCCAGCTACACTAGGCTTTTCGCTGCTTTCCAGCACAGGCCAACCTTCCTTCCACCGCAGGACCTTTGCACTTTCTCTTCTCTCTGCCTGGATGCGTCCCTCCCACCCAGGTATCTGCATGGCTTGCTTCTTTGTGCCCTAAAGGATGTTGTACAAATGCAAGGAGCTGATATTCTGGAATGTTAACGAGCCTCCTTGGATCAAGACATGGATATTAATAGAAAATATTTGGGGGTGGTTCAAAACAATGGTTGAACCATAAAGTGAGCCGTAATAGCCAGACACCCACGTCTGGAACATTCAGGTTAGGACCAAGTTATTCCTTGAGCACCGGCACATTCGAAGGCTGTGGAGGACCCTTTGTCCTGGGCCGTGGGATAGTTGGAGCTGGCGTCCTGCCGTTGTCACCATATTTTTGGTGGATAGGATCTCTGAGGAGTGAGAATGAGCAGCTATGGGCAATTTTGAGACTCTCCGTTTAAATTTTTTACCATAGATAATTTTATTATTAAAAACAATAATTATGTGTATGCACGTGTATACGTATATAATATGCGTATACATTACAGGTGTATATATATACACGTATACACAAGTACGTACACTTTATACACCTATGTGCAGGTGTATGGATACACACACGCTCACACATGAACGTGCAAATAGTTAACATTTAGGAAAACAGGGGCACCTGGGTGGTCAGTCGTTAAGCGTCTGCCTTCGGCTCAGGTTATGATCCCAGGGTCCTGGGATCGAGCCCCGCATCGGGCTCCCTGCTCAACGGGAAGCCTGCTTCTCTCTCTCCCACTCCCCCGGCTGGTGGTCCCTCTCTCACTGTGTCTCTCTGTCTGTCCAATAAATAAATAAAATCTTAAAAAGAAGTCAGGAAAACAAAAAAGAGCATCCTGGATGAAGCAAGATGAGGCCATTTAATGAAATTAAAATCCATATAGAGGACTGGCTTTAGAGTGGATTAGTTTTCAGAAGTAGCTATTATGGACCAGATCTAGCAAACACCCACAGAGCAGAGCAGAGTGCCAGGGGCCCCCTGGTGCCCCATTTCACAGGGATTGAGAGCCTCTGTGGATGCTTCAGGGATGGCAGGCCAGAGTGACAATGAGCAAGGCACTTAACATCTTACTCGTCCATAAAACAGGACTCATTTTGACTCCACAGGGCTGTTGGGACGACTAGATCGGATAAAAGATACAAAATACTTAGCACAGTGTCTGCCATGGAGAAAGATCACAGTAAATGTTGCCCACTAATGGTGATGATGACGATGATGATAATATCAGCCAGTCTCCCCTTCAACATGCTAGGCCTTCAGTAATTAACTCATTAAGTAAGTTTATTTGGGGAACGTTCTATGATTTTCTTCTTTCTTTTACTTTTTGTTATTTATTGTCTTCCAAACTTCTCCGAAAATGTTACTTTCTAGAGGCCCCTGGGTGGCTCAGTCGGTTAAGCATCTGCCTTAGGCTCAGGTTATGATCCCAAGGTCCTGGGATCGAGCCTCGTATCTGGCTCCCTGCTCAGTGGGAAGCCTGCTTCTCCCCCTCTCTCTCTGCCTGCTCCCCCTGCTTGTGCACACGCGCTCTCTCTCTGTCAAATAAATAAATAAAGTCTTTTAAAAAAAATGTTACCTTCTAGGAAATGCTTTCTCTGCTTAATGATATTCTTCATTGTTAATATCATTTTATCCATCCATCCATCCATCTTTCCATCCAACCATCCGTCCATCTTTCCATCCATCCATCCATCCATCCATCCATCCATCCATCCATCCATCCATCTTTCCATCCATCCATCCATCCATCCATCCATCCATCCATCCATCCATCTTTCCATCCATCCATCCATCCATCCATCCATCCATCCATCCATCTTTCCATCCAACCATCCATCCATCTTTCCATCCATCCATCCATCCATCCATCCATCCATCCATCCATCCATCTTTCCATCCAACCATCCATCCATCTTTCCATCCATCCATCCATCCATCCATCCATCCATCCATCCATCCATCTTTCCATCCAACCATCCATCCATCTTTCCATCCATCCATCCATCCATCCATCCATCCATCCATCTTTCCATCCAACCATCCATCTATCCATCTATCCATCCATCCATCATCCATCCTTCCATCCATCTATCCAACTCTCTATCCATCATCCACCCATCCACCCATCCATCATCTGTCTATCCGTTCTTCTACCATCCACTTTTGTATCCATCCATCTAATAGGTATTCCAGAACCCTACCATCTATTATGGAACAGTGGCAACTACCAAGAGGAACTGGACGTGATTTCTGACCTCAATAGTCAGACATAAGACATGGGCACCAATATCTATCGCCCAACATGGAACAGCCACACCAGGTAGTATTAAGGTGCTGAGAGGTCACCAGGGGGCAGCCTAGCCCACCACCTCCGCTTGCTGGTTCTCTTGAGCCAGAAATGTCACAATGGAGCTATGAGAACAGAATGGCACCCAACCAGGGTTCATAGCCCACCTCTCCCATATATCTACTGGGTGGCCTTGGGAAGATCATTTGACCTCTCTGATCTCCAGTTTCCAAGTTCTCATCTGTTAAGTGGAGATAAAAATCTAACTATGGAAGCTATTGTGGGAATTATAGGAGCTCATGAGCGTAAGTTCACTGAACCTTTAGTGTGGCTTCAAAATATTGAGTCCTTCCACTCTTTGCCAGCAGATGATGACTCCATGTGTGAAACAAAATCTCAGTGTGAGACCCCCTCACACACACACACACACACACACGCACGCACCCCTTCTATTACGTTTTCAGGCCGCCTTTGGAGGGAGCAGTGACAGGACCTTAAAAAGACGTCTGAATCTCAGCTTTCTCCTCCATGAAACAGGGAGACTGAGGCTTACCTTAGCGGGGTGCAAAGACTCATGGGACCATGAAGAGAGTAGTTGACTACCAGGAACTTAGACAATTTGTCCGGGCTAGTTCTCTTTTCTCCCATCTCTTTTCCCCAAACTTGGGGTACAGACAGCCTTCCATAGCTTTACATAGCTCCAACAGCCTGAAGCCAGCCAGGGGCGGCTTCAGCCACACGTTCGAGTTTCTTAACAGAGAAAGGAATCTGCCCGCATGTTCCCCTTCCCCACTTTCTCTGGCCTTTCTTTCCCGGAGCTCCAGAGCCCTGTCCAGTACGACAGCCACCAGCTACCTGTGGCCCTTGAGCACTCAAATGTGCTGAGTGCCCATTGCCCCATGTTGTAAGTATAACATACTTACTGGTTCCGAAGATGAAGTATGAAAAAGAAAAGCAGGTGAATATCTCTTTAAATTTTTTTCTGTTGATCGTATGTGAAATGATAATATTTTGGATATCACGGTTCAACAAAAATATAATTAAAATAAACTGCACCTGTTCTTACTTTTTTAAAAATATGGCTACTGTAAAACTTACAATGATAGTTACGGCTCATGTTATCTTTCCTGCAAAAGACAGCGCAGCCCTAAACCCTCCTTCTTTGCTGTGGGGGCCCCCAGGTCCCACTGCTCACACCCCTCCCAAGTTTCTAGGTTGAGGTGTACCTTTGAGAGAGTCCTTCTCGGCCCTAGCTGTCTCCACGAGCCCTCTTTAAGGTTGTGCTCCCCAAATCTCGGGATTATTTGGGGACAGGCTCGACCGTTTTGGCTCCAACCTGTCTGTAGGAAGACACTGCAGCTCCCCCAACGAGGATTTTCTGTAAGTGGTGGTTTGGACGGGATAGCCCCATGGTTAATGGTGCCCAGGACAAGCTCATGCATATCCGTAAGGCCCATAAAATCCAACCATGTGTATATTAATGGGATCTCGCAGGGGCTGGGGTCATGAGCAGGAATATTAATGAACAGAGAAGAAATGCAGCTACAAGGAAGCGGACAGGTTTTAGGTGAATAACGCCAGACCAAGAGCCCTAGAATTTTCTAGTGAGAAGGGAAGCGTGGGAGAACCCAAACCACCAGCTCTCTGAAACACATCATCTCATTTTTCCTCATTTTTAAATTCTGTTCGATCATTCTGGAAGTTTTGTAAAAAGTCCTCAGCCCTGTCTTGGTATCTTTCACGCCTGACACCGTAGAGATTTACCAAATATTACCATTGATCACAGGTAGGACCCCTTGGTTTTAAGGACGAGGAAATGGAGGCACAGATGTGCTCAGGGACATGCCGAAACCATACAGCAAACAGGTGGGGAAAGGGGGAGTTGGAGCAGCTGAGTCTGGGGTCTCATTTTATTGTCACTTCGGTGCCAGGTTCTCATTTCATAGGTTTGGGGGTCTTCCGGAAAAGAGGTTTAAGGTCTTCGTCTTCTGACACGGCCTCCTTTCCATCTTCTACTTCCTAGCTCTGTCTCTGCCTTTCCTTCTTTCTCCGTGTCATGAAGATCCACTGTCTCTCAGCCTCTCCTGTACCATCTTTCTTCCTCACCTCCCTTTTGCTCTCTGCGCCGTCTCTTTTTCCCTCCTCTTTATCTCTCTCGGTCTCTGGGTTTTGTTCAGTCTCTGCATGTCATTCTTTTTTTTTTTTTAACGATTTTATTTATTTGACAAAGAGAGACACAGCGAGAGAGGGAACACAAGCAGGGGAAGTGGGAGAGGGAGAAGCAGGCTTCCCGCTAAGCAGGGAGCCCAATGTGGGGCTCGATCCCAGGACCCTGGGATCACGCCCTGAACCGAAGGCAGACACTTAACGACTGAGCCACACAGGCGCCCCTCTGAGTGTCATTCTGACTTGAATGTCTCACTGTATATATGTGCACACTCGTGTGCCTGGATACATACGTGTGTGTATACCCATAAATCTGTGCATTTGGCTCTGCCCCTCCCTCTTTCTTCTTCTCTCTTAGTCCATCAGCCTGCCTCTCTTGCTCTCTCAAGCATACCTTATTTTATTTGTTTTTAAAGGTTTTATTCTTCAGTCATCTCAATACCCAACATGGGGCTCCAACCCACAGCCCCGAGATAAGAGTTGCGTGCTCTACCGACAGAGACAGCCAGGCGCCCCCAGCCTCTCCTTGTTTTAAAATAGGAATGTATGGGGGCGCCTGGGTGGCACAGCGGTTAAGCGTCTGCCTTCAGCTCAGGGCGTGATCCTGGCGTTCCGGGATCGAATCCCACATCGGGCTCCTTGGCTGGGAGCCTGCTTCTTCCTCTCCCTCTCCCCTGCTGTGTTCCCTCTCTCGCTGGCTGTCTCTCTGTCACATAAATAAATAAAATCTTTAATAAATAAATAAATAAATAAAATAGGAATGTACAGGGGCACCTGGGTAGCACAGTCGTTAAGCGTCTGCCTTCAGCTCAGGGCGTGATCCCAGCGTTATGGGATCGAGCCCTGCATCAGGCTCCTCCGCTGGGAGCCTGCTTCTTCCTCTCCCACTCCCCCTGCTTGTGTTCCCTCTCTCGCTGGCTGTCTCTCTCTCTGTCAAATGAATAAATAAAATCTTTAAAAAAAAAAAAAGAACAGTAGAGATTGTTTATGCATTTCTCCATCTACACAATTGCTTGGTATTTCACATTCACACTATTAAACAAAATCCTTAGGAATCACTTTTCTTCCCTATAGGCCACCCGTCTTCCAAAATATCCTGTTTCAGAACCCTTCCAATAGCATGAGCATAAATTAAAAGCATAATAACAGTTTGGGCACTCTTACTGTTAACGATGTGAAACCATCTTTCTTTCTAGATATAATAAAAAATATCAGTTTTTATATGAGATACCCTAATACATTTTGTTCTCACCAATCAAACCTCAAAGTATCAGATTTTACAAGACATTTTGAGAAAAACATTCTTTTGGGTCTGTGGAGGCAAAATAATTTAGATAAGTTTTTAAATTATTGCTGTACATGGCCAAGAAATTTTTATAGTTGAAGATTTTTGAGATTTGCTCAAGCATTTGAGCAATGTTCTAGAAAATACATGAGTAAGGGGGTGCCTGGCTGTGTCAGTCGGAAGAGCGTGCAACTTTTGATCTCAGGGTCGTGAGTTCGAGTCCTGCATTGGGTATAGAGATTACTTAAATGAATAATTAAATAACATAAAAACTTCAGAAAATGCATGAGTCAAAAAGTTTTCCCTGAATTATATTCGTCTGCCCAAAGGTTTAGTGATAATATGGGATGTGTGTGGATTCTTAGCCCACTCAGCAATACTCCCACACACAGAAATCACAGAAATTAAAAATAGCCAGCAAGATGTGCTCATGAGAAACTGTCTCCTTCATCCACTGTCTGAGGGATTCTTGGATCTCACATGGCTGATAACAAAGAAAATGTGACTGAGGAAATATTTACAGAATGGGACACTGGTGACGTGCCTTGCAGGAGTGATTGACATGGAACAGAGATGAAGGCAAGCATGAGTGGATTAGACCTTGCAAGTGTGTAACGGTCTTTTTTTTTTTTTTAAGATTTTATTTATTTGACAGAGAAAGAGAGACAGCCAGCGAGAGAGGGAACAAGCAGGGGGAGTGGGAGAGGAAGAAGCAGGCTCATAGCGGAGAAGCCTGATGTGGGGCTCGATCCCGAAACGCCGGGATCACGCCCTGAGCCGAAGGCAGACGCTTAACCACTGTGCCACCCAGGCGCCCCACGGTCTTTTTTTTTTTTTTTAAGATTTTATTTATTTATTTATTTATTTATTTATTTATTTATTTATGAGAGAGAATGTGAGTGAGAAAGAGGACAAGCCAGGGGAGGGGTAGAGGGAGAGGGAGAAGCAGACTCCCTGCTGAGCAAAGAGCCCAATGCAGGACTTGATTCCAGGACCTGGGATCGTGACCTGAACCGAAGGCAGACCGACTGAGCCACCCAGGCGCCCCTGGCCTGGCTTTCAAAGACCAGTAAGGTCCAGGACATGGAGAATCTATACGGCTCGTGGATCCTTGATGATTATGAAAACAACTTGAAATGCCTTGTTGTGACTCACCTAATCCTTGTGTATTTCTTTTTCTGCATTCCTTCCTATACGAGGCAGGTGGTCTAGTATTGGGGCACAGAAGGGAGAGGAAGGAAGATGAAGGAGAAGAAGAAAGAGTGAGAGGGAAGGAGGAGGGGGAGAAGGGGAGGATATGGAGGAGAGGAGTGGAGGGAGGAGGGATAGGAAACGTGGGAGGGGGGAGAAGGGGAGCTGAGAAGGAGAAGGGGCATTACAAGAAGGAAGGGGAGGAGAGAAGGAGGAGTCTGGGGAGAAAAAGGAAGAGGGAGGAGGGAAGTGAAGAAGGAGGGAGGAGGGGACAGGGAGGAGACAGCGGAGTTGGCGATAAAATCCCTGCGGGTCAGCTGGTGGACCAGCAGTCCCTGAGTGGAGGAGCATGGCCCTGCGTGTGGGGTTGCTGTTGCTCTGGGTCTGCCAGCTTCACAGTGTGATCAGTCCTGACTATGAAGGTAAGTCACAACGTGACAGTGTCAGGGGTGGACATTTAAAAACCGAGTCTTGCCCATCTTCTGCCATATGAGATGCAATGGAGGGTAAGAGCCTCCTAATTTCACGTACCCTAAGAGAGAAAAAGATACCCTCTCTATCTTTCAATTATTTCCATTTCATAGACACAAGCCACTGGTGGGCTTTAAAAACACACAAAAATAAGAAGATCCGACTAACAAAAATGAAAGAATAGGAATGCAAGTTGGAAAACCCTGTTGACAGAGTCGTATTACTTGCTAACCGTGTACTTCCCTTCTCCCCCTACCATATTTTAAATGGTGTATTCGAGTCTTTTTTTTTTTTAAGATTTTATTTATTTGACAGAGACAGCCAGTGAGAGAGGGAACACAAGCAGGGGGAGTGGGAGAGGAAGAAGCAGGCTCCCAGCAGAGGAGCCTGATGTGGGGCTCAATCCCAGTTCGCCGGGATCACGCCCTGAGCCGAAGGCAGACGCTAAACGACTGCGCCACCCAGGCGCCCCTGTATTCGAGTCTTTGAAGATGAAACTGAGTTTTGGCAAGTCTGTATTATTCCTTTACCAAAACCACGTGGCCTTCAACAGCTGTAAATGACAATACGAGAAGGGAATTTCATCACAGAGCCATTTCTTACACATCTGCTGGGGAATCACACATAGCTGTGAAAACAGTTATTTTGAGAAATTTTTGCAAAAATGATGGTCTTGCATGTCCTACATGTAAGTATTCTTCAGGACATGTTTTCATTGCAAAGTAAATCAAACACAGTGTGGAGAAATGTCTTTCTTAAAAAAAAGAGGTTCTCAGTGTGGCTATGACCGCTGCTTTCTTATCTGTTAGAATATTCGTTTTATGCTTATGGAAAAATCACACTTTTGTCTGGGACATCCCTTCTTTCATGAAATGTCACTCTTGTATGTACGTAAAAAAGAAAATATAAGGGCAAGAGGCTGGTTAAGATGGTCCTAAAATTTCTCCCCTTTTAGTGCCTGGCCCTCCTGAATTACCGAAGTCACATTTCCCCACATGACACTGTCTCCACGCTGCCCAGAGTCTTGATGACCCACCAGTCCCAGGCACGGTCTTTCCACTTACATGACGCTAAGTCCACTTCTGAGTCTTTGGAAATGTTGCTTATTCACGCTGTCCATCTCCCCACACAAGTGTGAAGAGCCCCAGTTGTCGTCTCTGGGGGTTTCCTTTGAGCCACTGACATGCATCCCACAAGTGTCGGTGGTGGCCTCGGTGCAGGCATGAATGACCAAGTCCTCACAGCAACTGGCCTGGAGGCAATGACATGCCATCGAGAATAAGGGGCATTCTGATCCCGGAGCCAGAACATGAAAAGCATTGCATTTTAGCATTTTAGAAGCGAAGAGATGGGAGGCTTGGATCCTGCCAGGTGCACGTGATGTAGAGATTAAGTGGCAAGAGTGTCCCCACTCATGAGTCCCCCAGCTGGTGGGAAGAAGGGGAGGAGACAGAAGAGCTGTGCAGGGCTGCCGCAGGGTTGGCGGACTTAGGAAGGAGCGAAGATGGTGGAGTGAGACGTGCTGGTGAGAGCCGGCCGTTGGGCCGGGGGCGGAAAGGCCCCCGGTGTGTCCAGTGCTTCTGCTGGTCGGTGCGAGGTGCTTTTGTATTCATCTTGAGAAGAAAGCAAAAATCTGAACTCAGGATTTGGTATTCTGTGTTGTCTCCTGGAGTGGGTGGTCCTGCTATCCAGCCCCTTTCCCTACTCTTGAAATGTGGGATCTCTTCTCTACACGTTTTACCTCCATGATTTGGATTGGAAAAGGCTGCGTTTGTGTTCCACTTCTCTGATTCAACATTGAAGAGCTCTTAGGATGCAGTTGGCTTGCTGAGTTCTCCAGGAAGAAAGAAGCAACTGACATGCATGTTCTGCTTTTTGCTTCATTATAAAGAAATTATTTTGGAAGCTGAGGCTGATGTTTAATTTGAAACAGGTGCTTAGATGTTGGTGTTTATGAATTCTTTACCTTTTCTTCCAAACAAGAAGACTAAATAAATAGCAAGTATGGATGACAAAAAAAAAAAAAAAAGAGCTGTGCAAACTCAACCGCCTCCGTGTCTCGCGTGAGAATGGAGATGGGGTTGACCTGGCAAGACTTCGCAGAGGGCCCGGTTGAGTGATCTTGTTCCAGGACCAGACATTGGCCGTGGCAAAATGTAATTTCTCCATGTTAGGAGCTGTTGGGGTAGGAGCTGTTGGGGTGCACTCAGCGAGGACATGGCGGTGGGGTCCCTTGCAGGGAGGACCATCCGGGCAAGCAGCCCCTGACATGCAGCGTGAATGCAAAAATCTGGAGCTAAAATATGAATCTTGCATTGCAAGAGCCTTTATTCTTTTATGGGGCAGGAGGCGAGGGGAATGATAACTCGGCGCTCCCGGAGGTCCCCATTGGCCGAGAGCGGAGCACCCTCCCAGCCAGCTCTGTCCCACCTCCCTCCAGCAGGGGCTCCGAAGTCCAGCCCCCACTTGGCCTCTCTGCCTCCAACCCGAGCTTCTTCTGTGACCTCAGGCCAGGCTCTGAGCCTCAGCTGCTCCGAGTTCCCACACCTGGCACAGGGATGTGGGAGGATGCCAGCCGGCGTGGGTGAGACTGTGATTCATTATTACAGTACCACCCGCAGGGATGAGAGAAGCAGTGTATGTGTTTGGATTTAGCAGCTGATATTCATGGAGTGAGTCTGTGCACCTTGGATACCTCAAAGGAAGTGGCATCGTGCTGTTTTTGTCCTTCTGCCTCTGGCTTATTTCCCTTAGCCTGATGTCCTCCACGTCCATCCGTATTGTTGCCTACGGCAGGAGTTCCTTCTCTTTGATACAATCTAATTTTATTTATTTAATGAATGCATTTCTCTTTAGTAAATTTCCAAGGCACGCACGTACTCCGTTCTCCTTATCCATTCCTCCGGGGATGGACATTCGGGTCGTGCCCACGTCTTGCCTCTCGGGATTCATACTTCAGTGAGCATGGGAGTATAGAGATGTCTTCAAGATCCTGATTTCAAGGCTTTGGGATAAGTACCCAGAAGTGAGATTGCTGGATCACATGGTAGTTCTATTTTTAATTTTTTGAGCAACCTCTGTGCTGTTTTCCATAGCAGCTGCACTGTTTCATAGCCCCAGCACGCGCGCTCCGTCATTCTTCGCTGCTATGATTAGGTCAGGTTTTCTTTTAAAAACCCTTAACCCATTTTATTATGGAAACATCCCCACATACTCAGAACTGTCCATGCCCCGCCGGTGTGGAGGGCAGACAGAATTTCTAGTGTTAACCAGAATAATACGCGTCCTACATAGGTTCCTCATAACAGTCCCATGAGGCAGGTACAGTTATTGCCCTCGTTTTTTAGAAGAGAATCTGAGGCACAGAGAGGTTGAGTCATGGACCCAAAGTCACACAGCTCGCTGGGGACAACCGAGCTAAAGATTCTGAGAAAGCGTATTTCTTTAGCCACGTCTCTGCACCGTCCTTTTATATTCTGCATGTGTCCTCCCACTGGAATCCTTCACACGTGTAAGTGCGAACCAGTAAGTCATTGCTAAACGCCGCCTTGATGTGGTGTTTCCTGCTCCAGGAAAAAAAAAGTTGCATGTTTGGTCTAAGTTGCCAGTTCAACATGTAAAGGCAAAAACACACCCACTGAGATCCTGTCTGTCTTCCAGTCTCAGAGAAGAGCAGTTGAAGATCTGCGAACAATGGACAGTCTGTTTATAATGAAATGCCTTAGCCCTTTCTGGGCGATTTCTTGTCATTTCAATACTTGCGAGATACTAGAGTCTCCATTTTTTAGTGGATATAAGTACACTACTGTTCGTGAAAATCGATTGCAAACTTGAATAAGTCTTCCGTCTCATCGGGTAGAAAATAATAATGGTTACTGGAAACAAGAGAGAAATCCTCTATCATCGAAATAAAAGCTTTGCCACGCGCCACACAGCTCCCCAGAAAATACAGTTAGAGCAAAAGGAAAAATTACAAACCACCCACAATGACACTACCGAAAATAAGCACCACTGAAATTTGGATGCATCTCCTTCAAAATATTATCCTTACTGGATTATAATGTAGTAAAATATTTGTATTTTATTCTAGTCTAAAGGCAAAATCTAGTGAAATAAATATTTGCTAAAAATTGTGTCTTTTGGGGCACCTGGCGGGCTCAGTCAGTGGAACATGTGACTCGATCTCTGGGTTGTACATTCAAGTCCCATGTTGGGTATAGAGAGTACTTAAAAAAATAAAATAAAATAAAATAAAATAAAATAAAATAAAATAAAATTGTGTCTTTCAGATGAAGATCCACCAGCTGCAGGTGAGTTGATAAAACTCTTTTATTAGAATTGCTTTTTAAATTTGGAAATGAACAGTCTTAACCTGAATGTTATTCCATGTCCTGGGATCGAGCCCCACATCAGGCTCCTCTGCTATGAGCCTGCTTCTTCCTCTCCCACTCCCCCTGCTTGTGTTCCCTCTCTCGCTGGCTGTCTCTCTCTCTCTGTCAGATAAATAAATAAAATCTTAAAAAAAAAAAGATGTAAAAATAGTGAAATAAACAACAGCTTCAAATTTTCTTTTTCAGAAACTATAATTCACTTTCCAGAAGTCAAAGGTAAGTTGATCGGAAAACTTTTGTGATGACAGTATTATTTTCTTTTAATTTTGTAAAAAAGGGGAGATCAGTGGGACTTTTCCTGATAAAAATTTCTTTTTTTCTCTTTTCATAAAATTTGATAAAAGCAATTTGTAAACAGATAAAGAAAAACAAGACATAGAGTCACCCTGAACTTTACTGGCACTACTCTTTAATTTCTGCCTATATAACAGAAAACACCTGATTTTAAAATTCACATAGGAGGGGCGCCTGGGTTGCGCAGTCGTTAAGTGGCTGCCTTCGGCTCAGGGCGTGATCCCGGTGTTCTGGGATCGAGCCCCACATCAGGCTCCTCTGCTGGGAGCCTGCTTCTTCCTCTCCCACTCCCCCTGCTTGTGTTCCCTCTCTCGCTGGCTGTCTCTGTCTAATAAATAAATCTTAAATAAAATAAAATAAAATAAAATAAAATAAAATAAAATAAAATAAAATTCACATAGGAAAAATGTCCAATAGTAATTAGGAATATAACCCCCCAAAAAGTGCTGGAGAAACACCTTGTATTGTCAGATATGTAAACAGACTACAATTATAGTAATACAAATAGGATGGTATCAGCCAAGAATGCATCAAATAGTAATAATAAGTAATCTTTTCTGATGCTTGCTAGCTTCAGACCCTGCTCATTCTACCCTGAAACATCTATTTTCAAATAAGACAGGAATCATCTCTTTTAAAGGTATACATCTTAAAATTGTATGCATGCTTCATGGGGAAGAAAATCCAGGTCAAAGGGCACATTGGTAGGAAAGACGAATTGCTATTGTCTTTTGAGAAAGCAATACCCAGCAATATTAACAATTCATATCTGCTTTAACCTAATAATCTTCATTTTGGGATTCCATTCTGTAGAAATAAATACTTTGGTACATAAGGACGTACATATATGGAAAGTTTGCTCTTGCTTTATATGGAGGGAAAACTATCTGAATAAGGGAAACGTTGAGTAAATGTGGCAAAATCCACATCAGAGACTATGAATTGGCATTAGGAAGGAGTTGGAGCTACAAGGGTTAAAAGGATACATTGGATAACTTTCTTGGCGTAAGTGGGTGGACAGAGATGTCCTTCGCTGAGGAAGAACAGAAGCAAGAGAGAAAGACGGTGAGTTCAATTCCAGAGAAAGTTCTGACCACTGTCTTAAATGGAGAACAGGAGGGGGAAAAACTATACGTTGGAAAGGATTTTTGAGATATGCTAAATTAGCAACAAGTTATGGATATAAAGTATGATTCATTTAAGGAGGGCGCAAAAGCTCTGCCTGCGTGCCCATATACGCGTATGGCTCTAGGAGTGCTGTATAGGCGTATGGATATGCATACGTGATGTCCGTATATGCATACGTGATGTCCGTATATGCATACGTGATGTCCGTATATGCATGGAGAAACTGTGGATAGATGCAAACCAGGCAAGATACAGTGTGTGTGTGTAAGAAGGTGAAGAAAAGAAATGGAGGGGAAATTGTTTAATAGAGAAGTCTCACATTTACGTTTCTTTTTTTTTTTTTTTTTTAAGATTTTTATTTATTTATTTGACAGAGAGACAGCCAGAGAGAGAGGGAACACAAGCAGGGGGAGTGGGAGAGGAAGAAGCAGGCTCCCAGTGGAGATGCCTGATGTGGGGCTTGATCCCATAACGCCAGGATCACGCCCTGAGCCGAAGGCAGACACTCAACGACTGAGCCGCCCTGAGCCGAAGGCAGACACTCAACGACTGAGCCACCCAGGCGCCCCAACACATTTACGTTTCTAAGCTTAAGAGAGCTTTCTGGAACTGAGGCCAAAGGCTAAACAAAATATATCAAGAGCGTTTATACCATGGAGAAAAGTGGGACACGGAGTAAGGGTTGAAAACAAGAAACCCGTATTAGTAGGGGTCAAACAGCTCTGCTGTAATGCGACCCAATAATGTTCCCCAGAACCCCAGTCAGTGGCTCTCATTCCAGTGCAACCAGGGGAGGGTGAAAGTAAGTTTGTAACAGCTCCACTAACACTCCCAGAGAAAGACCAAGAATGTTTGTTTTCTCTAGATGGCGAATGTTTCTTTCCATTCCACTACAAAAATGAAATATTCTATGACTGTGTCAAGTTCACGACGAAGCACAAGTGGTGTTCCCTAAACGAGACTTACCAAGGATATTGGAAATACTGCTCTGAAGACGGTGAGTGTCTCGCCTCCGAAGACCTCAGGGTGGTTGGTGATCTCCGTTAAATGAGATCCGCGAGAGGGCGCTGAAAAGGGACTAATTGTGAAAACGAGCTTTGCGCAGGTCTCCGACGGTATGAAAATCACATTGCCCCAAAGACGTATTATGAGAGCTTCAACCTTGAAAAGAAAGCTTGTAGCAAAACCTCAGTCCCCCACCAATATTGCAGAGCGGATGATGCTGAATGGGATGGGGGGGGAGGGGGAGGGGGCGCGCGCACGCGCATGAGAGTGATGGCAAAGAGGGGGTACAACACAGAGAGCCGTCCTCTTCTGATTGCTTCTCTTCTCTGTAGACTTTGCAAAATGCGTGTTTCCCTTCTGGTACAGACACATGATCTACCGGGAATGTACTGAAGATGGGGACGCGTTTGGGAAAAAATGGTGTTCGCTGACCCAGCATTATAACAAGGACAAGATGTGGAAATACTGTGACTGATGGTGAGATTTTCCGGGAGGGGCGTGGAAAGGTCTAATCGTTCTCATGGGAAATAATCTCCAGTTTCTTTTGTGAAAGGAGGAGATGGGACCTCCTTGTAAGGCTTCCCCCGCTCCCCCAAGATATGAGTTGGAGGTGATCCAGCTGTAAATAACTTGGGGTTTTGGCCATGGATTGTGGATGATGAGATTTTGATCTGGAACCCTATATTCTAGCCTCAGCATTTATACTTGTTAATTGGGTAACATTAGGCCCTTTTAAAAAAAAGTCTGTGGACTTTGGGTAATAATGAAGGGTCAGTGTAGGTCCTTCCATTGTGACGAATGTCCCTTTCTGGTGGGGGCAGGCGTTGATTTGGGGGGGGCTATACCTGTGTGGGGGTGGGGGATACGGGAACTCTGTGGCTTCTGCTCAATTTTGCTATAACCTAGAACTGTTCTTAAAAAATGAAATCTATTAAAAATGCATTATTTTGGGACGCCTGGGTGGCACAGTCAGTTAAGCATCTGCCTTCAGCTCAGGTCATGATCTCAGGGTCCTGGGATTGAGCCCCGCATGGGGCTCCTTGCTCAGCGGGAAGCCTGCTTCTCCCTCTTCTTCTGCACCTCCCCCTGCTTGTGCTCTCTCCAAATAAATAAATAAAATCGATTTAAAATAAGTAAATAAATAAATAAATAAATAAAAGAAACTACGAATCAAGTGGATTAACTAAGTCGCAGGGTTCCACGGTCATGACTTTTACCACATTAAAAGGTAATAAGATCAAAGAGCGAGGCAGGATTTATCACGTGACCCAGAAATTCCACTCCTGGGGATGGATATACCCAAACGAACTGAAAGCAGGGACCTGGACAAATATTTCTATGCCGATGTTCTTTTCAGCATTAGTCACAGTAGCCAAGAGGGGGAAGCAAGCCAGCGTCCATCAACAGTGGATGAACAGAATGTGGTGAATCCCAACGGCAGAATATTATTCAGCCAAAGAAAGTAATGAACTTGATACATTCCACAACATGGATGAATCCTGAAAACATTATACGGAGTGAAATAAGCCAGATACAAAGGAACAAATATTGCGTGGTCCCATTTATATGACATATCTAGAATAGGCAAGTTCATAGAGACAGAAAGTAGGTGAGAGGTTACCAGGGGCTGGCAAGAGGAGGGAAATGCGGAGTCACTGGGTAATGGATATAAAGTTTCAGTTTGGGGTGATAAAAAGCTTCGGAAATAGATGGTAGTCTATTTCACGGTGCACAACACTGAATATAAGTAATGCCACTGAATTGTACACTTAAAAATAGTTAAAATAGTGAATTTTAGTGTGTGTGTGTGTGTGTGTATCTCCATGATTTTAAAAAATTTATAATGTAAAAAAAGGTACTATAAATAGAAAGATTTATAAAATTGAATTCTATCTTGGGACGCTGTCTCTTGCTAGCTCTCTCTCTCTCAAATAAATAAATAAAATATTTAAAATAAATAAAAATTTAAAAATTAAAAATTAATTAAAAATAATAAACATGCTGCAGAACTGTAGGTGAAATCACAGAGTAGACCATGTGTATCCAAGGTATTATTTCTGATATTTTAAGCTGATTTTATAAATAGATATGGATGCCATATACACATACGTACATGGATAGGTCCCCGGGACGTGGTGAGCAGCATGGTGACTGTGGCCAATGGCGCCGTAGTGCATGTATGAAGGTTGCTGGAAGAGTGAATCTCGAAAGTTCTCATCACAAGAAAAAAAAATGTTTTGTTAACTTTTTATGGTGACAGATGGCGACCGGACTGCGGTGATCCTTTCGCAATGAACACAGTGTCCAATCGTTCCATTGCACACCTGAAACGAATACAGTGCCATGTGTCAATATAATTCAATAAAAATATTCATATATATGTGCCAAATCATATTTTCAAATCTATTCTTACTGTAGGTCACGGCGCCCCCTAAAAAATAGTTTTTAAGCACTGTCTTCGTGAACCCAGAAGGTTCACGGTAATCTTTCATGAGAAAGAGGAAACCTAAAAAGAATATTTTTGACTTCTCTCTCTAGTCTTTGAATGCTGGTAGAAAGGACTGTCTTTGAAATGGGCTTACTTGTCTCGCTGTGACTGAACCCGGGTCGTGCAATTAATCCTTAAGTGCACAGTGACCGTCATTATACCCGGCACCAGGGATAACTTACAGATCGGATCGTAGGGAACCGTTGACCAGAGCGACATCTAGTGGTGACAAATGGATCACACGGTTTTTAAAAAAAAATCAGCTGAAAGCTTGCTATTCATTGCGCAAAGAGCCAAAGAGCCAAACTCCTACCAAATTTCCAGGCGTGAATCAGTTCACCGTCTCGATGCGCCTTGAACGATTGGGAAGCTGGACAACTGTGCAGCCATACACTGTTGTAACGCCACAGGTATACACTCTCAGCCTTCTTGGTAGACTTCCCCAACGGGGCACAGTGCTCGGTGTCCAGGAGAAAGGGAAATACATACACTTTCCAGGGTCTCCCGAATACTGGCTCTGAGTCAAGATTAATTTTCAAGGACTCAGACCACCCCTGGGATCCAGTAATTCGAGTGGAAGATTCCAGAAACATGAGACAGAGCCCTCGCTTAAGTTAGCTTTGCTCCTACGTCAGTGCAATGATACCAAACATGCCTTGCGATTCTTTCCCCAGGTCCTGGGAGTGATACAGTTTGAATAAATATTTTCAGAAAGGTTTCCCATTCACGTTGGTTCCCTCACCCTTGGACTATCAGCCATTACGCTGGAGGTCACTAGTCTCCCATTAGAATAGGACACAAAGAGAAATGCTCTATCCTTTGGGGATTTCAGAGATGAATGGCGCCAAAGATAGACTTGAAAGATTGTTCTTACAACCCTATTCATTTCTCCAAATGGGACAACAAGAAAGGCTGCCAAGAGTGGCCACGATGTATTATCTTGTCATCCCAGTGGCGACTCCTTTGGCAGCTGTTCTTCTAAATTCATCTTATGACGGGAGACCCGGGTCCTGGGTAAGCAGCTACTTAGAGAGTGTCGCGAAAAGAAGCTGGTAAATACAGTGTAGCCAGCCAGCCATGCAACCAGCTCCCTTAGTGCTACAGTGATGGAGGGAGACTGGACTTCTGTGAGCAGTCCTCCTCCATCGTGACTTCTGGAACACATTCCACTTCCTCGGACTGAAAGAGCACCTGTGGTAGGCTCATTCTCCGGAACGCACTTCCTCACGGGGCACTTACTGTGTCCTGTGCAGGACCATATAGACGTTCTCGGTTCTGCAGTGACGGGCCAGAATCTTGTGCAGGACATTGTTTCAGGCTCTGAAGCTATTAGCAATTTGAAGAACACAAACGTAGTTACGGATGTTGAACTGCCTCAGAACTGGAAGCTGGAAAAAGTACCCTGTAGAAAATTTCCATTTATTCTATTCCATTGGTCTAGGTCTGTCTTTATGTCAGTATCACACCGTTTGGGTAACTGTAGCTTTTGAAATCAGGAAGTATGAGACCGCCAACTATCTTTTTTCCGAGAATGTTTGGCTATTCACGGTCCCCTGAGATGAAAAAAAAAATATATATATATATATATATAATTGGAATTTGGGTAGGGATTGAATCGAATCTGTAGATCATTTGGGGGTCATATGGACACCTTTAACACAACATTGAATCTTCAATCCATGAACATAGGACATCATTCCATTTATTGGTGTTGTCTTGAATTTCTTCCAGCAACATTTTATAGTTTCTAGTGTTCAGATCTCTCACCTCCTTGGTTAAGTTTATTCCTAAGTATTGTGTTCTTTTTGATGCTATTGTAGATGGGTCTGTTTTCCTAATTTTTTTTCAGATTGTTCACTGTTACCGTAGAGAAATGCAACCGAATTTTGCGTGATGATTCTGTATCCTGCTACTTTGCTGAATTTATTAATTAGTTCTAACCATTTTCTGTGGCTGTGCGATCTTCAGGGTTTCCCACATATAAGATCATGTTGTCTAGCGGCGCCTGGGTAGCGCAGTCGTTAAGCATCTGCCTTCGGCTCAGGGCGTGATCCTGGCGTTGTGGGATCGAGCCCCACATCAGGCTCTTCCGCTAGGAGCCTGCTTCTTCCTCTCCCACTCCCCCTGCTTGTGTTCCCTCTCTCACTGGCTGTCTCTGTGTCAAATAAATAAAAATAAAATCTTAAAAAAAAAAAGATCATGTTGTCTGTGAACAGAGATAATTTTACTTCTTCCTTTCCAATTTGGATGCCTTTTACTTCTTTTTTCTTACGTACTTGCTCTGGCTAGGACTTCTAGTACTACGTTGAATATAAAAGTGGTGAGAGTGGGCATCCTTGTCTTCTTCCAGATCTTAAAGGAAAGGTTTCAGGGGTTCGTGGTTGTGTGTGATGTTAGCTGTGATGGTCGGGAACTAACCCTAAGTTAAACATTTTCCTGTTAAATTTTAGGTTTAACCGTCATTGTTCAGAATGAATATAGGTCCTAGAACCGATGTTCATTTGAGGCCCAGGCACCCCTGGTGGATTCTTTTAATATGTAGATTCCGACCTTCTTTTATTTTTGCATCGTTTTCTTTGATTGTATCGCAGATATAATTTTTCTTGTTATTCCTTTTCAGGGACACGCATTACGTGTGTGATGTAAGTCCTTTTATTTCGATCACAGTCTCTATAACTCCTTATATTTTTATCTTGTTTTCATCCTCCTGGATGTCCTCGTGCCTTTCTTAAATGCCCCTTCTTGAGCCTGTACTTAGATCTACTGTCCCTTGGCCACATTTTAATTTAGTTTTCACTTTGGACACTTTACATTTTTTTTTCTCCATTTCCTGCTTGTTCCATGCCCCTCCCCCATTTTAAAAAATTCATTTTAGTCCTTTTTGAATTTCTAATTCAAGATGTGTTTCCTATCTCCAAATACTTATTTGAGGATATTTCACCCCCTTGGTTCGTTTGCTTCTGGGGTTTTGTGTGCACACTCGCGCCAAGTCCGCTAACTTACAGCCTATCACACACGGGGGTTATTGGTTTATAAGATTTGTGGCTCAAGGGCGCCCTCTGCCGTCCACATGGTGAGAGGCAGTTTCTTTCCTGGACGGCTTTTCGTGGGGGAGGAGGGGCGCTCAAGGGCGGGAAGGTTTGTGGTTTCTAATATTTGGGGGCTTCTATCTTATAGTGTCTTAAAGTGTGCCCTTCCTTTCTCTCATCACCAACCAGCCTCCAAAGGATTTCTCCCTTCTGTTTACACTTGTCTCCTACAGAAAGCACCACATCGGCCACCTCGGGTCTCTGGACTTCTAAGTTCCTCTGCTCCTGACATTCTTTGATCCACCAGGACTCCTTTCCAGTACTTTCTCATTTAGGGCGGAATTTATCCTCTGGGGATGATTATAGCCATCACTTTGCCTTTTCCAGACTATCATATAGTTGGAAGGGTACATAGGGTACATAGCGTTTTAGGAACGGCGTCTTTCACTTAGCGACATGCATTTAAGGTTCCCCAAAGGTTTTTATGTGCCTCGTGATAGTTCATTTTATCACTAATAATATCCCATTGTCTGGATGGACGGGTTTATTTACCCACTGACCTACTGAAGGACGTCTTGGTTGCTCTCAAATTTTTGCAGTTAGGAATAAAGCTGCTGTAAACCCCAGTGTGCACGTTTTTGTGTGGACATGACTTTTTAAAAATTTTTTTCATTTGTTTGTTTGTTTGTTTTTGTTTTTTTAAAGATTTTATTTTTTTATTTATTTGACAGAGAGACAGCCAGTGAGAGAGGAAACACAAGCAGGGGGAGTGAGAGAGGAAGAGGCAGGCTCATAGCGGAGGAGCCTGATGTGGGGCTCGATCCCAGAACGCCAGGATCATGCCCTGAGCCAAAGGCAGACGCTTAACCACTGTGCCACCCAGGCGCCCCTGTTTTTGTTGTTTTTTAAGAGAATAGCTCTGATGACCTGTTTTTTCTTTTCTTTTTTATTTTAATTTTTTAATTTTTATTTTTTAAAGATTTTATTTATCTTTCAGAGAGAGAGAGAGAGAACACAAGCAGGGGGAGTGGCAGGCAGGGGGAGAAGCAGGCTCCCCGCTGAGCAAGGAGCCCCATGTGGGGCTTAATCCCAGGACCCTGGGATCATGACCTGAGCCGAAGGCAGCCGCTGAACCAACTAAGCCACCCAGGCGTCCCTTTTCTTTTTTTAAACATTTTTATTTATTTGTCACAGAGAGAGAGAGCACACAAGCAGGGGGAGCAGCAGGCAGAGGGAGAAGCAGGCTCCCCGCTGAGCAGCAGCCCCCCCCCCAATGCGGGACTCGATCCCAGGACCCTGAGATCATGACCTGAGCCAAAGGCAGACACTTCACTGACTGACTCATCCAGGCGCCCCTGTTCTTTTTTTTTTTTTAAAGTAGGCTCCCAACGTGGGGCTTGAACTCACAACCCTCAGATCAAGACCTGAACTGAGATCAAGAGTCGGACGCTTAACCGGCAGAGCCACCCAGGCGCCCCTGGACATGTGTTTTCAACTCATTTGGGTCGTACTGGGTCATGCAGTACCGTGTTGCATTCCCACTGGCAATGAATGAGAGTTCCTGCCGCTCCTCGCCAGCATCGGCGGTGTTGCTGTCTGGATTTAACCATCTTAATAGGGGTGTCGTGCTGTTTCATTGTTTTAACTTGCTATTCCCTAGTGACACATGATACTGATCATTTTTCCATAAGCTTAGTGGTCCTCTGGATGTCTTCTTCAGTGAGATATCTGTGCAGATCTTTTGCTCATTTTTTAAATTGGGTTGTTTGTTTTCTTATTGCTGAGCTGTAAGGATTCTTCGTATATTCTGGATATCAGTCCCTTGGCAGTAGACGTTTTGCAAACGTGGTGTTGCAACACCATTTTTTGGAAACACTACTTTTTGTCCATCGAATTGCATTTGCTCCTTGGTCCAGATCAGCTGATTTTATATATATGAGTCTATTTCCGGATTCTATCCTGTTCGGTGATCTACTTGTCCATTATTTCATTAATTCTTGCGCTGTCTTGGTTCCTGTCTTCATCAGTTGGCTTTATAGTAAGTCTTCCAGTTGTACCCTTTGACCAGCATCTCCCCATTTTCTCTGCCCTTCTCCTCTGTTTCGGTGGCTTCAACTTCTTCAGATTCCACATATAAATGCGATCATATATATTTTTTTTTTTTGGCGTGTGACTTGTTTGGCTCCGCGTAATGTCCTCTGGGTTAATTCATGTTGTCACAAATGGCAGGACTTCCTCTTTTAAAGATGGAGAATGGTCCATTATACATATGTACATTATATATACATTTTCTTTATCCTTTCACCCATCAATGGACACATAGGTTGCTTCCATATTTGGGCTGTTGTGAACAATCCTGCAATGAATATGGGAGTGTAGAAATCTCTTCAGGGTGCTGACGTTATTTCCTTTGGATATATACCCAGCATTAGGATTGCTGGAGCATTGGTAGTTTATTTTTAGTTTTTTTTTTGAAGAACCTCCATACTGTTTTCCACAATGACTACCAATGGGCAAAGGGTCCCAATAGACGTTTTTCCAAAGAAGACGTATAAATATGACAAGGTGTTCAACATCACTAATCATGGAAATTCAAATCAAAACCACTGAGATGTTGTCTTAGTCCTGTTGGGATGGCTATTATCAACATCTCAAAACATAACAAATATTGGGGAGGACGTGAAGGAAAGCAAACCCTCACATGTTCTTCTTGAGAAATCCACTAGGGGTCAGCCTCGAGCCCCTCACCGTTGAAGCTCCAGATTTAAATTAAGTTCTGCCTCAGGGGACACCATCATCCCCAGGCTTGGAGTATAGCGTGATTTCCTGAACTTAGTCGGTCCTGTCCAAAGAGATTGTGCCCCATGGAGGCTTAGAGCACTTTGGAATCAGACACCATGGAATTTGAAACCCACCCCACATTTTTCCAGCTGGGAGACCTTCCGTCAAGTCACTTAACTCTTGGGGGCCTTCGTTTTCCCATCCACAAATCGGGTTCACACTATTGCTTCCCTGATAGAGGTTTTGTCTGGGTTGTAGAATGATCATTTTAAAATTAAATCTTTGTTACTGTTCTTGCAGTAATAATGGTGGTGGTAACAGCCAGGGTCAAAGCGAACACTTACACCGCACGCCTTTACTCCGTGCTAGAGATTGTCTAAACTGCTTTGTACCTATCACCTCACGTAAGGGGTCACATAGCTAGTAAGGGGGACAGCCAGGAGTTGAAGCAGCTGGACATTCACCAACACCGTCTCTAACAGCAATAGTTACTAACGATGATGTTGTTTTTTTTTTAAGTTACTCTTTCTTAATAACTTTTTTTTTTTTAATTTGAGAGAGAGAGATCGCGAAAGAGAGTATGAACAGGGAGGAGAGGGAGAAGCAGGCTTCCCTGGAACAGGGATCCCTACGCGGGGCTTGATCCCAGAACCCTGGGATCGCGACCTCAGTGGAAGGCAGACGCTTAACTGACTGAGCCACCCAGGCGCCCCTAAGGATGATCGTTTTGCTCCGAGGCAGAGATGGGAATCAAACCCAGATTCACCTGCCTTGAGGATCCGCGGTATTTTCCACCCAACCAAAGGGCTTCCATCCAGAATAAATACTTACACGCTCTTTCCTACAGTGTTGCGCACACGTGGGGACCAGGAGGACATTTAGGCGTGCTGACAAATCTGCCGTGTGGCCCCCGCTCACGAGGCATTGCTTACTGTAAGCCACGTGCCAGGGATGTTGGCTGGACGTCGTTGTCGAAATTTCCCGAAATCTGGCTCTCCGCTCCAGAAATCTGGGAGCGTCCTTCTCGTCTACTCTCTGCCTGGTATGAACATGAGAAACGCCTTTCCGAGCGTGACAACGACCACCCTGTCCTGATCGTGTGGCTTGTGCCGCGTTCTGGCCTCACGGTTTTACCCACAGTATTTCCTAGAACCCTCACGCCAGACCCCGCGGGAGGCGCGCTCTAGTCGGTCGCCGATGGCTACGGAGCATGCGCCATTTGTGGGGCGCGGTTTTGTTTTACTAGAGATCAGGTGTTGAGCTGGAGAAAGTCAGGCATCCAGAGCGTGCAATCTAGATGGGAGAAAGGTAATAAAGAAGCAAGCGCACATTTATAGAAAGGGATATGCACAGGTGTGAATGCCAGGAATTGGGCCAGAGAGAGAGAATCCCTGTGTAAGTGATTACATCAGGGTAAGCGGGAGAGACGGAGTTATGGGAGCCAGTGCATTAGAGAGAGGGACTTAGAACAGCCTTTCTAAGGGCGCCTGGGTGGCTCGAAGCATCTGCCTTTGGCTCAGGTCATGATCTCAATGTCCTGGGATCGAGCCCCACATTGGGCTCCCTGCTCAGTGGAGAGTCTGCTTCTCCCTCTCCCTCTGCCCCTCCACCCCATTCATACTCTCTCTCTCTTGCTCACTCTCTCTCAAATAAATAAATACAACTAAAAAAAAAAAAAAAACAGCGTTTCTAGAACAGCCGACACTGAATCATGGAGATCTGAAAAAAGGGAGGGAAGAAGTCCCGCCCCATGTCTTCTGGGAATGGTGTTTGCAGACAGACACAGCATGTCAGTGCCTGAGATCGGATTGTGTTTAGGGAGCTGGAGAAATAGCAGGGAGGCTGCTTGGGCGAGCGATGGGGAAAGTCCAAGGTCAAACAGAGCAGGGGCTTTGGCATTTTTCCTAAGTGTCATGGAGGCTATGGGGGCTTCTCATCACAGCAGCGACATGACCTTGCTCTAGCTTCTATGTGGAGAGAATGGAGTGGGCGCAGAGGTGCAGAGCAGGGAGCCCAGTCAGGCAGCTGTGTGGGGTGCTGGGGGAACCTGGTGCTTGGATTAGAGAGAGAGCATCAGCGGAAGCGGGATATGGCTGGGTCCAGGATATCTCAAGGCTAAAGTCCGTAGGACTGGCTACAGGGTGGTGGACAGGAATCAAGGATCTCCCCAGGGTGACCCATGCATCCAGGTGAATGGCTGTGTCGTTCACGGAGATGGGCCGGTTTGGTGGGGAAAATAGAGTACTTTGATGATCCCAATTTTATGGATGAGAAAAGCAGGATTGAAATCGGTTCTGCCAGTTTCCCAGAGTGTCACAGCGAGAAAGAGGTGGAGGCTAAATTCAAACCCAGGTGTTTCGGACCCTTAACATAATGTGCATCCTCTCACTCTTCAGTTCTTCTCTGCGTGCCACCAAATCCCCCCATCTCTGGTCCTCATGGAACTCTCAACTCCACAAGAGCTACCGATTAAAGGTAAGTTATCCGTTATCTGCATATAGATAAGACTCAACTTTTCCAGGAATTGAGACACACTTGCTTGTTGTGTTGACTTTCAATTCTTGCCCATGATCTCAGATTTTCCCATAGTTTAGACAAGCTCAGGCCAACAATCTCACTTTGCAGACATAAATCAGGGTGTGATGGGCTGAACTGTGTTTCCACCCCTGCAAATGTATACACTGATGCCCTAACACCCTATCCCCATAGGACCCATAAGGAGGTAATAAAGGTTAAATGAGGTCATAAATCTAGGACCTTAATCCAATAGGGCTGATGTCCTTATGAGAAAAGACTCCAGAGGTGCGTCTGGGTGGCGCAGTCGTTAAGCATCTGCCTTCGGCTCAGGGCGTGATCCCGGCGTTCTGGGATGGAGCCCCACATCAGGCTCCTCCGCTAGGAGCCTGCTTCTTTCTCTCCCACTCCCCCTGCTTGTGTTCCCTCTCTCGCTGGCTGTCTCTATCCTGTCGAATAAATAAATAAAATCTTTAAAAAAAAAATGAAAAGACTCCAGAGATCTTTTTCTCTATATACAAGCACAGAGGAAAAAGCCACGTAAGGACACAGGGAGAAGAGATTCCTTCACCCAGGAATCAAATGTGCCAGCACTTTGATCATGGATTTCTGGCATACAGAACTCTTAGAAAAGACCCAGTCTGGGGTATTTTGTTACGGCAGTCCTTGCAAATTCATACACGGGGTTTCAGGAAGATGTATGCATCTTATCTACAATTACTCAACTCTCAAAAACAACAATGTCTGGTGAGGGGTGAATGCTTCCTACTCACCTTGTCCTGGGGGCTCTGAAACATTGTAGCTAATGCCCCATCTAGCAAGTGGGAGACCCAGGATTTGAAGGTTAGTCTATCCGACATTAACGCCCGTGTATTTTCCACTGGGTCTAGAGCTGCGGTTGCCAGGAGACCTGAATCCAAACCCAGGGCCATTTTTGCAGAAGATAAAAGAGTCCCACGTAATCCCCTGTCTGCTGGAATCATTAGTGATTTCTCTCTGGGTTTCCCTGTGATTCACATAAAAGCTCTAGAATCTAAGTCCAGCTCTGCCCCTTGGTAGGTTTAGGACCTCGAGTTTTGGGGGTTTTATTCTTTCCTTTTCTTTTCCTCATTTCAACCCTACCAGCACTGTTGGCTAGATACCAACTCTGGTTCTGAAAAATATTTTATCACAGTTGGTTGAGTGCCTTGGGGCATAATGACGATTCAGTTGAGCAAGAAAGGAATAATGGGTCCCCTCTGATGTCCATGACGGCCCTTCCAGAGGGTAGGGTGTTCTGGGACCCGCTCGGAGTGTCCTGGACATATGCCTTTAGGGGGTGAGTCCAGGTTGAATCTCCAGAAGGTGCCTCATCGACACTACACATATTTACCACCGTCTCTGCGACCTCACGAATATTCAGGAATATCACTTTCCATGATCTTTGGGAGAAGTGATCATTAGAATCAAGAGCATTTTTCTAAATTTACCCATGGGGCACCTGGGCAGCTCAGTCGGTTGAGCAGCTGACTCAATCTCCAATCAGGTCGTGATCCTGGGGTCCTGGGATTGAGCCCCGTGTCGGGGTCCCCACTCAGTGGGAGCCTGCCTCAGGATTCTCTCTCTCTCTCCCTCTGCCTCCCTCTCTTATAAATAAATCATTTTTTAAGAGAAAAGAAACACTTTAAAAATAAATAAATAAATAAATAAATAAATAAATAAATAAATAAAATTTACCCCCCAAAAGGGAGAAATAAATCAAACCCAAAGATGGTCTCTTCCCTGACAACAAAAACTCCAGTACTTGCCATAGACACTAGCTGATTTAAATAAGAGGTATGGAGAACTGGTCACACATTCCCACTGATTTTGTTTGTAGCATCCTGAATAGTCTTGGTTCTGGACTGGAAACAATGTGGTGTGATGGAAAATGATTATCTCAAAAAAGAAAGAAGAAGAAAGAAAGAAAGAAAGAAAGAAAGAAAGAAAGAAAGAAAGAAAGAAAGAAAGAAAGAAAAAGGAAAAAGGAAGGAAGGAAGGAAGGAAGGAAGGAAGGAAGGAAGGAAGGAAGGAAAGAAGGAAGAAGAGTATTCACTGGGCTCTCCAATGGGATCTATTAGCCCCTACATTTCAGAGATCTGGCATGCAGGCTCAGAAAGCAAAAGGAACTTTCCACGGTCACACAGTTGGCTGCCTGGAGTGAACCTCTGCTCTGCCACTTCTGCCTCAGTTTCCCCAGCTGTCAAGCCAGGGACACGATTCCCATGACATGAAGCTGTGTGAGGCTCCTCCCAGCTTCATGCAGGCCCCGTTGCTTACTTGGGCCTAACAGCTGACCTCCCTATCTGCAGGGAGCCCAGAGGCTATGTTAAGATCCATCCATTTTAGCAAAATAGCAAAATGCAAAGAGCAAAAGCCTACTTGGCAGACGGGAGAAACGCAGCTTCTCCAGGCTCTGTGCTTTCATTGAAGTTTCTCCAGTTCCGTTTACTCATCTCTATTGGAAAAGGCAGATGTGTTTCTAACCAGTAGCGCCCCACAGGTGGGGCGGTAAGTGAAGTAACTCTGGGAAGACCTTAGCTTAGACAGACACCGAAGGGTGAGGTTAGTCCCTTCCCATCCCCATGGCCACAGTGATGCTTGTTCCTCATCTCGGATTGCCCTGGGGGTCCAACGGGACACAACCCCCCTCCGCTTTACAAGTACTCACTCTTCCGTCCCTCGTCTCTCTTACAAAAGTGTGTGGGCCTCGTCCGCTCTCCCCAGATATCTCCAGAGATGGTGGCTGGGAAAGATGTTCTAACATGGTCCAAGCCCACACGTGGGAACTGGGGTTAACATCTGTCCTTTATGTGGAGCGCTTGGGTGGCTCAGTTGGTTAAGCGTCAGACTCCCAGTTTCGGCTTAGGTCAGGCTTTCAGGGTCATGGGATCGATCCCGGCATGGGGCTCTGCGCTCTGTGCAGTGTCTGCGCGAGATTCTCTCTCTCCTTCTGCTCTCCTCCCCACTCGTGTGTGCGCACTCTCTCTCTCTAAAATAAATAAATAAATAAATAAATAAATAAATAAATAAATAAATAAAATCTTCAAAAAATAGTAATTAAGGGAGTAAATGGCATGAAATGGATGTGGGAGGATCAAGCAGGCTAGGAGCAGGGGTTCCCAAACTTCGGCCAGCCTCCAGCACCTGGAGGGCCCGTTACTACCCAGCGGGCTGGTCCTGTCCCCAGAGTTCCAGCAGGTCTGGTGTGGGGGCTAAGGATTTGCACGTGGGATTCGTGTGTGGGTGAGGGGGTTGGAGCTGCTGCAGGGAGCCCACTCTCAGGTTGCTGCGGACAGGGCATTCTCAGGTGGATGTTCCTGATTCTTCCACGCACCCAGGGCATCGAGGGCACGGAGAACCTGCTGTGGAGTCAGTCCGGGCGCCGCGAGAGCAGCTCTGGTGGGAGGGGCAGAAGCAGAGAGGATAAATCAGAGGCAACGTCCGCTGCGGGGGCAGGCCGTCTGCAGGTACCTGGAGGTGATGAGAAGTCTGGCGAGCTGGCTGTCCCTGGCTGTCTGTGTGAGTGGGCTGAAAGCAGGTGCGTAAAGGAGGGGAGCGGGGGTCGCGGCAGGAACGGGAGACCCCGGGTGAGCAGGGCAGGAAGCAGATTCCACCGACTGTCCCTGGGGTCTTTGACATACAGCATAACAGCTGGTGCAAAATAGAGGGTGTGGGGGCTCCGCTTATATCAAGTGTCTGAAATCGTCAGACTCCCAGAAACGCAGAGCACAGGGGTGGACGCCAAGGCGGGGGAGAAGGGAGCCGGGGGTTTGCTGTTCGGTGGGTGCAGGATGAGGACGGTCAGCCTGCAGTCGGCAAGACTACAATGTGGACTTAAACATGTGTTAAGAAGGTAGATCTAGGGGCGCCTGGGTGGTGCAGTCGTTAAGCGTCTGCCTGCGGCTCAGGGCGTGATCCTGGAGTTCTGGGATCGAGCCCCGCATCAGGCTCCTCCGCTAGGAGCCTGCTTCTTCCTCTCCCACTCCCCTGCTGTGTTCCCTCTCTTGCTGGCTATCTCTCTCTGTCAAATAAATAAATAAAATCTAAAAAAAAAAAAGATAAATCTTAAAAAAAAAAGAAGGTAGATGTAATGCAGAATGTTCTTACCACAATTAAAAAAACAAAAACAGAAGAGAGAGAACACTTACTACATGCTATTTTGGAAAGTTCTCTTTCACGATTTCCCTTTTATAACTTGGTTGCAGTTTGAACCGTAAAAATTGCCTCCCCAGAAAACAAATAAAGTCAGTAAAGAGCAAGTGATCTTTAGTTCACGTCGCTGGGGTAAGGATTAAAGCAGAAACGGTAGGCAAAACCCCTGGAACAGTCCCGCCCTGCGTGCACGCAGTAGGCGTACGCGTTGGTTTCCCGCTCTCCGGAGCCAGGGAGACCGCGCATGCGCGGGATGCCCCCAGCTGTCCGAGCCCAGCGCGCTGGAACCCGCTCCAGGGTTTGGGCTCTGGTTGGGAGGTTTGGGGGCTGGGTCAGAGAAGCCGGTGCTGACTCCGTTGAATGCTGCCAGGGTGCGGGGGTGATTCTGTGCCCGGGTGTCTCCACACCCTCTCTGCGGGGAAGGCAGACCAGATACAGTCAGTCGGTCAAGAAGCAGCAGCCCAGGGACAGGCGTGGTTGGTAATCTGCGGCGCAGGGAGCAGCGGGGGCCAGGCTTTCGGATGTCAGGTGGCTTTGTTTTTCCCTTTCTCGAAACCCAGTGGGCACACTGTAGGTTCTCAGTCAGTATCCGTGGTGGTGTGTCTCCAGCATCATGAGCGGGAGGAGGACCTGGAGGACCAGGTGGGAGGGGTCAAAACCATTTATCAAACGGTAAAAATAGCCACGTGTGGCCGGAGGTGTGATGTGACGTGACCTAAAGCACAGTGACAGAAGGTCTGTAAGGATTTGGTCGTGTTCCGCCATATCGGCAGATGGGAACGGCCAAGGACCATTTCTGGGGGCACCGGGGTCTCAAAGAAATAGCCCGTTCCCGGGAACCAGAAGACCAAGGTGGACGTGAGCCCGGGCTGCACCCGTTTTTGACTGTGGTCAATGTTTGGGTGAAAGTCTCTCTCTGCGCCTTCACCTGTAAAATGAGAAGGCTGTGGGGATTACGGACAGCAGAGGTGAGACGTGGGTGGACCTTAGCTGTTGCGTTGCCAAAGCCAAGAGCACTGTGACAGACAAAGCAGCAAATTCAGCCAGCACGAGTGGTTTGATGCGAAAAGTATCCTAACTCACCACCAGGACGCAGAGGGGAGGCTCAGCTTTGCGGCAGCTCCTAGAAGTGCTTCAGGGACCGAAACAGCGCCCCCCAGAGGCAGGATCGTTTTAGAGGCTCGGTTTCTGGAGCGTGAGTACCTGAGCTATTTTGTTTTGTAACTTTGAAAGTGATTTCCTGCTCTACACCTCCATTTGTGTATCTACAAAATGGAGGTCATACCGATAAATATAATATATAATAATCCCAATCGCACACGGGCAGTGCAAGCATCAGTGTCAATGAGATAATTGGCATAAGGTGTTAAACGCAAAGACTGGTGCCTAGAAAACCACCCCAATGACTATTTATTTAACCATGCCTTCAAAATCGCTGACATGTTGTTAGCTTCTTTCTGAAGAGAAGGGCTGCGAGCCCCTAACATGGACGCCAGACACACCACATGGTAGCTTCTGAGATAGAATCTCATTCGGACCCACAAATTAGCATTGTTGTATCAGAGATAAAGTGAGACTTGTGGATTAAATCACTTGCGTAAGTCAGTGACAATTCCAAGTTAGTATCAACGTCATGTTCAGAACTCAGCGTCCGAAGTCATACTTCTTGACTTTGGACCTGGTTCCCACCACTTGGTGGTCACGTGACTCCCTCTGTTCCTGTTTTCTCATCTGTAAACTTTTGGGGGAATGGGGAGAAAGAGAGAGCTCTAAATTAGAACCTCTCCTAGGACTGTTTTGCAGGTCAACTGAGGAGAGTAGCTGGAACATAGCAACACCGCCTTAGACGTTAGCCAATGTTATTGGGTAACGAGCCTTCGTATTTCCCTTCTAGTCTTTAACGGGGTCTAACCTGGCTTTTATGGTCTAACCTTACTCCCTAGAACAGGCTCAGGGATGATATAAGAGCAAAATTTTCCAGGAAGCAAAACACAACAGAAAAAAATCATCACCGAGGCTACACTGAACAAACAGGTTGTTTTCCTAAAACGCTGACATGTGGGCAAGAGCTAGAACGTTCCCTCCAACCTTCAGACTTGTGGAATTTCAACCAATGGGTAGCAGTTGAGTGACACTCGATTTACTCGAACTTACTCGGAGAAAGACCTTGGGGATAGTCGGGGCTCATACCTGAGTTAAGTTAATGGGCTTTCTTGGGTAGGTATGAGACAGCCCGCCCCCATGGGAAGTGACCACAAGTCATCCAGAATGTGATAGCATGGGTTTTTCTGCAACACGAGGACAGTTGGCTACATGTCCCTCAAGGTATTTTAATAGTCATTAGTCAGGCACCTGGCTGGCCCAGTGGGTTAAGCGACCTGAGAGTCATGACCCTAGAGTTCCAGGATCGAGTCCTGAATTAGGCTCCCCGTGCAGCAGGGCGTCTACTTCTCCCTCTAATCTTCCCCCACTCCCTTACTCTCTCTCAAATAAATAATAATAATATAAAAAATAAAATCTTCAATACTCATTAGACTAGGAACGGAGTATTTTGGGAGGTGGTCTGAATTTTACCCATTTGTTTTCTCTTTCAGAATTGGTTATCCATGTACGCCCTCCGGTTCTAGGTAAGGAGACCCCTCTTTATTTGTTAGCATCTGAAATGTTAGCCACACCCAGGAAACAATACCATGTTCTTGAAGCTCCTGTGCTTCCCGCCATTTTGCTCCTTCTTTTGCTATTCTTCAGGCCTTAAAGGCCCTCCCTGGTCATGAGAGCCAAATCACATATTGATAAAATTCACCCATTTTAAGTGTACCATTCAATGATTTTTAGTAAATTTACAGAAGAGTATACACGTCACCACAATCCAGTTCTGGAAAATGTCCATCGCCCCAAGAAGATTCCTTGTATCCATTTGCCATCACCGCCCATTCGCATCCCCAGGCACAAGCAACTACTAGTCTCCTTTCCACCTCTATAGATTGGTCTTTTCTGGACATTTCATATAAATGGAACCCTGCATGTGATCTTTCACGCGTGCTTTTAAGTTAGAAAGTTAATCATGGAACTCTTATGTGCTCGCCATAGATAACGTTGCCTCAGTGTCTTAATTCTTGGAAGGGGTGGACCATGTCCACATGTGGATGACTGGTACTCAGTTTTTAACCTACACACTCATGAAACTCATGAACTTGGGGGTTTCGAGAGAGAAATGAAGATGTGGGAACACTTCGTGGGGGTAGTCAAGCCAGTAAAAGGGACACTTGAGTCCCCATATGTTGATTGGTTTCTTAACTACTTCAATCACCAATCACTTGTTTTGGGGGTTGAACCAATGTAGCCTGGAGTATATACTAGAAAATGTGGCCCTTCAGCCCTCTGGGCTTTGGGGTCAGGAGGAAGCTATTTTCAGAGCAGTCGGCAGACACCTGGGTCTCTCTGTGTGGGGATTGTGTGCTGAGGACCCAAGCTGACCTTAGCAGGAGACTCATGACAGTACCCAGTTCCCTGGGCTGATGTGGGGATATCATTAAACGCGTTAGTGCTTGTAGACTGTGTGTAATATGTCCAGCAGAGAGTAAGCTATATTACATAAACACGTAAGAACTAATTAATTATAAACCTAACAATAACTAATGCTAAGTAATGCAAATTGTTAAATAATTTAAAATATTAAATAATAAATATCAAAATGACAAATAATATAGTTAAATAATAAAATAATAAAAGTGCTAATATAATTGCCAATAAATAACATATTATTAAATCATAAATATAAATGACATATATCAATAAATCATAAATAATTGCTAAATAATAACAATAAAATAATCCTGTGTCAAAATTACTTCAGGCTTATGAAGGGCCAACCAGTATTTCTTACCTAAGTCTCTATTATGTGCCAGTCCTATCAGTTGGTATCATGGGTCTAGCTTTGACCAAGAAACATGGGGTCATTTCTGACACATGAGAAAGACCGTGAACAAGTCCTTATGCATTAAATAATTGTAAGAAATGGGAACCTGTACGAAAGTGCCATACAAGTGGATCTAACACAGTCTGTATGTTCCAGAAAGTTCCATGGAGAGTCACATCTAGGCTGAACCTAAGAAGAGGGTGAACAGGCAAAAGAGTATGTGGTGTTCCTGCCAAGCAGAGAAAATCATGTCCGTAAATCCCAAGGCGAGCAAGATGGCGGCACGCTCAGGCGTGAGCCAAGAGAACACAGGCAGGGCGATCCATGGTGAGGCCTGAAGTCCAAGATCAAGCAGAATATCAGAAGTCATCTCAGTGCTACTTCTGATCCTAAGAGCAGTGGGGTGTTGATAGGTTGGGGGCAGGGGCAGGCTGGTCGTTGAGAATGAACATTCTCCCTGCAGTGTGGAGAATGGATGGGACAAATACGTTGGAGGCATCCAGAAATAGGTTACTGTCATAGTCAAGGCAAGGGGCGATGCTAGGTGGTAATCCAAGTACAGGACACGTAGACAGCTTTGAGACACACTCAGGAGCCCATTCCGGCAAGCGAGCAGATTTACTCTGAGGGAGAAAGGAGACTACGAGAAAGACTCCAGAATTTCAGCCCATGAGAGGAGACGTGGGCCCTCTGGCCGCATATATTTCGTGCCACATTCAGGGAA
This sequence comes from Ursus americanus, assembly GCF_024610735.1. Taxonomy (NCBI): domain Eukaryota; kingdom Metazoa; phylum Chordata; class Mammalia; order Carnivora; family Ursidae; genus Ursus; species Ursus americanus. The sequence goes on along the minus strand of NC_142147.1, from coordinate 49,702,409 downwards.
GGCCGTTAGTGAGACCTACCACAGGTGGACGCGGAGCCGTGGGTGGGCAAGCATGGTGCGGATAATTGGGACGGACGTTAGAAAGTCAATTCCCTCTGCAAGCTTACCCCACACCCAGCATGTTTCCTCTTTTCCAGATTTTGTTAACAGCACGTGCGTCTTTCCATTCACGTACGGCGACACCCTCTACTACAACTGCATCTCTCTCCACAGCGATTATGACTGGTGCTCACTTGACAAGCAGTTCCAAGGCAGGTGGCGGTACTGCACGGGTCAAGGTGAGCATCGCGGTGATGGGCTGTCTCGGATGCCAAGCGTCCAAGAAACGACTGATAGCAGCTGACATGCCATGACTTTAGTGTTGGATAAAGCTGAGTCCGAACCCTGAGTGTTCTCCATGCGTTGACCACTTTGAAAACAGTTGGGTGTGGTAGGCAAAGCGTGTGTGGTGAGCGTAGTGATGGTTGATCTTAAAATTTGCCAAGTTCATCTTTCCCCTTCTGCCCCTTCCTTTCCCTGCAGATCCCCCCAGGTGTACCTTCCCCTTCCTCTACAGAGAAAACGTTTTTCACAAATGCACCAGGGAGGGCTATGTTTTGAATCGGAGTTGGTGCTCGTTGACAAAAAATTACAACCAAGACAGAAAATGGAAGCAATGCTCTCCTCATGAGTAAGTTGGCTGGGGAAGAAGGGTGTGTGTGTGTGTGTGTGTGTGTGTGTGTCTGTCTGTCTGTCTGTCTGTGTGTGTTGGGGGGTCTCTTAAAGTGGGGAAACTTCTAGTTTAATGCAAAGAGAAGCTTGGGGTCTACGTTACCCGGTGATGGATTAGATTGGGGGTCAGCAAACGTTCCCTGTCAAGGGCCCATTCGTAAGTATGTTAAGCCTCACAGGTCTTATGGTCTCTCACATACTCAACTCCGCCCACAGCACAAAAGTAGCCACAGGCAATAAAAAGCAAATGAACGTGGCTGTGTTTATTTATAAATAAAACTTTATTTATAGACCCTGGCGTTTGAATCTCATATAATTTTCAGGTGTCACCGAGTATCAGTCACCTTTTGACTTTCTTTTTTTTTTAAAGATTTTATTTATTTATTTGACAGAGATAGAGACAGCCAGCAAGAGAGGGAACACAAGCAGGGGGAGTGGGAGAGGAAGAAGCAGGCTCATAGCAGAGGAGCCTGATGTGGGGCTCGATCCCACAAGGCCAGGATCACGCCCTGAGCCAAAGGCAGACGCTTAACCGCTGTGCCACCCAGGCGCCCCAACCTTTTGACTTTCATTTTCAGTTAGCCACGTAAAAATGAGAAGACCAGGAGCTCCTGGGTCATAAAAACAGGTGGCAGGTTGGATTTCACCAGCCTTCCCCAAGACTAACAGATCACAGGAGAGCACAGAGCCTCGGTCCCACTGCAGGGAAGGCAAGTGGGGGTGACCTTCGACTCTCCTTGTCCATAAGGAGCCATGCCCTTCGACCCAGCGGTTTCCACTCTACGGCTATGTCCTAAAGAAAGCACTGGGCAGCCACGTGTATGTGAGGACACGGTCACCACGCTGGCCCATAGCGCTTACGGCATCTGCAGGTGTAACTGAACGAGGACAGGCAGTGAACCGGAGTCCCAAAGATAGATTTAGGGACACGAAAGCTGTCCAAGACCTAATGGCACGTGAGACAGCAGGCAACTTTAAGAAACACAGAAATGTTGAAACACTAGCAAATGTGCAGATGATAAGTACGGAAAAATGGCAGGGAAGGATGAAGAAACGTTCACCGTGGTCACGTGGATTGGTGGCAACTTCCGCATTCTTAGTAAATCTTTACATACAATCTAATACGTGCAAAGGTACGCATGCCCGACTTTTGTTTTTTAAATACTGGTTTCGATTTACACAAGTGATACATGAGCACATGCTCACTTCAACACGGAGGCAGCACGTGAATATGGGGAGTAAAACGTTACCCCTCCCTGTCCTGCTCACGTCGCCTCTTTGCTTCCTACTCTCTTCCATGGCGGGAAATCCAGCCAGCAGCTAAGGATGTGTTCTTCCGGGTTTATTCTCTGCATGGACACGAAATGAACGATCTTAAGGTTTCTTAAAACGTGAATGGATTATACTATCCCTTTTGTCCCGTGACTCGATCTTCATTTAAATATACACGTTATGGCGGTTTTTGCACGTGAATGCATAAATCTACCTCACTTTTCTTCATGCTTTCACCCAATTTCAAGATCCAGCTATACTATTCTCTGAAAGTATAACTTGCTTGTCTTTAATGGGTACCCTCTACATTGATTTTTAAGTGAGTGTGTGAGGGTTGGCTTTTTAAAAAATATTATTATTAGGGGGCGCCTGGGTAGCGCAGTCGTTAAAGCGTCTGCCTTCGGCTCAGGGTGTGATCCCGGAGTTCCGGGATCGAGTCCCACATCGGGCTCCCCTGCTGGGAGCCTGCTTCTTCCTCTCTCACTCGCCTGCTGTGTTCCCTCTCTTGCTGGCTGTCTCTCTGTCACATAAATAATAAAAAAAAATTAAAAAATATTATTATTAGAATAGCTGAGTGGAATCACTGGGTCAGAGGGTAGGCACTTCTCAAGTGTGTGTGTTACATTTTAGGTTATTCCAGATTATCCTCTGTCAACATTACTAGACTGCCCATTTTTAACTTTCTTAATGCCAAAAATTATCAATTTAATAAATTTGTTCAAATAACAGACTAACGTGTGTTAAATAATCAAGGAATTAAAATGATCAATAGTGGCATAGTGAATTTGAGAGTGAGAGACAAAGGCTTAACCTTCCTATGGCTACCGATCTGCAATACATCTGTCTTTCTCCTGTTCCGCTTATTCAGGGTAGTTCTGACGGGTAGACCAGATCTCCCATCAGAGAGACAACTGGTCATCCTGTCTTGGAGGGTGACGGACTGTGATACCTCTGTTTTCTTTCCACAGTCTTTAAATAAGTCTTGGCATCCTTCAAGAGACAGAAGTTCTAGGACTCATCAGCCGCCTCTCAGAATATATTATTTCCCTGATTATTGTGACAATAAAGATTTGACGTCTCTTCCCTGTGGATGACTTCTTTTGTTGAAAAAAAGGCACAGCCAGTGCTCAATGGTAATCAATGCAATGCTGACCGTGGTCGGGTGGGGAACCAGTAGGACATTTGTGGGGAAGAGCTTGCCTTCAAATCAAGATCTTGGTGAATTGCTAAGTGTATAATCTTTGGTAAGTTAAGTAAGTTCTCAGAGACTCAAGCTTAGAACTGGATCACTTGGCTCTTTCTCTTCTTACCTCCTCCCCGTTCAAAATGCCTACATCCCTTAGTAGCCAGCATTCTCTTAGATCTGCAACTGGGCTCAATCCATTCAAGCCTCAGCACAATCTTCTTCGTAGTTTTAGCCTTTTTCTGGAAAATCAGCTTAGTCTGCCCACCATAGCCACTCTGCTTCCTGTCATAACGCTGCTTTCCCAGGGGGATAAAGAGAATCCTCGCCTTTGTTGCACTGTGTCACTTTGTGGGGTTGGTGCTTGCCACACTTCTTGCAGAAAAGTCCGGCAGGTTTAGGAATGTTCACCATGTTTGCGAGAGGGCTATCGGCACGGAAAGCTAGAATGATGTTTTTGAGTTTCATCCACTTTGTAGCACACATATCAATATTTCATTTCTTTTTTATGGCCGAGTAATATTCCGTTCTCTGGCTATACCACGCTTCGTTTATCCATTAATATATATATTTTATAAAATACATAGGTGATATGTGTAGAGCGAGTGAATTTTCACAAGCTAAACACTCCATGTAACTGACAACCATTCTAAGAAACAGATCATATCCGGGGTGCCTGGGTGGCTCAGCGGGTGAAGCGTCTGCCTTCCGCTCAGGTCGTGATCCCCAGGTCCTGGGATCCAGCCCCAGATCGAGCTCCTTGCTCAGTGGGGAGTCTGTTTCTCCCTCTACCCTTCCCACCGCCCCCCTGCTCGTGATCGATCTCTCTCTCTCAGGCTCTCTCAAATAAATAAATAAAATATTTTTAAAATAATAAAATAAAATTAAAAATAGAACCACACTGAGACACCGGGCGAGTGCTATGACAAAACTCCCAAGACAGGGTGGCATATAAACAACAGAACAATGGAAGTTTCTTTCTCACAGTGCAGGAGGCTGGAGGTCTGAGATCAGGTTGGCCAGCGTGATCCGGTGAGGGCCCTCTTGTGGGCGTGGTTGGGGGGTGACAGGGGTGGGGTAGGGGGTGGGCAGCCCTCTGCTTGTCTCTGAAGAGGGCAGAAGGGGAGCTAGCTCTCTGGAGCCTCTAAGAGTCCACTCATAATTAATCCACCTCCCAAAGGCCTCCCAAAGGCCCCCCACCTCCTAATACCATCACTGTGGGCATTAGGTTTTCTAGATAAGAATTTGAAAGGGACACAAACTTCAAGCCATAGCACTAGCAGAAATGCAAAATTAGGGGCGCCTGGGTGGCTCGGTCAGTTGGGTGACTGCCTTCGGCTCAGGTCATGATCCCAGGGTGTTGGGATCGAGCCCCGCCTCCGGCTCCCTGCTGAGCAAGGAGTCTACTTCTCCTCTCTCCCTCTGCCTCTCCCCACTGCTTGTGCTCTCTCTTCCCAAAAAAGAAAGGAAGGAAGGAACTCCTGAGATTCGAGCTCGTGTAACAGTATTTCACTGGGCGAATGCACCCAAACTTATTTTATCCGTTTTATTCCTTTTTTAAAAAAAATATTTTATTTATTTGAGAGAGAGTGTGAATGAACAGGGAGGGGAAAGGCAAAGGGAGAGGGAGAAACAGACACCCCGCCGAGCAGGGAGTCCAACACCGGGCTTGATCCCAGGACCCTGAGATCATGACCTAAGCCAAAGGCAAGTGTTTAAATGGCTGCATCACCCAGGTGCCTTCTTAGCACTTTTTTTAAATAGGCATTTCCATTTATAAGAAGATTCATTTCATGTGCCACAATCTTTCCCCAAACTGCTGAATTTGCCCAGACTCTTTCCCCTCATGTTTTAGCTAGGAGTTTAATTTTTTTTAATGTTTTTTTTATTATATTATGTTGGTCACCATACAGTACATCCCTGGTTTTTGATGTCAAGTTCGATGATTCATTAGTTGCGTATAACACCCAGTGCATCGTACAATACGTGCCCTCCTTACTACCCATCACCGGCCTATCCCATTCCCCCACCCCCCTCCCCTCTGAAGCCCTCAGTTTGTTTCTCAGAGTCCATAGTCTCTCATGCTTCATTCCCCCTTCTGATTACCCCCCTTTATCCTTTTTATTCCTGATGCGCATTTGGGAAGTTGCTAGCTTTCCCGCGCTTTGACTGTATCTTTCCGCAGGTGTCTCGTGCACGTTTCTGTTGGGCATCCACGGAGGACTGGAACTGCCTGGTGCTAAGACGCGTGTGCGTTATGATTTAGTAACTTCGGGCCACTGCTTTCCAAAGAGATTGTTCCGATTTAAATTCCCACCAGTCATGGTTCCAAATCCTTGCCAAATTAATATTCCCTAGCTGGTTGGCTTTAGCTTTGCATCATAGGAATGGAAACAAATATTACGTTACCTCTGTCTTTTTCCTGCTTTTCTCCCATCGAACCCTCAGCGTCTCTCCCATCGGGCCCGAGGTCCAGGCTCGGAAGCAGCGGTGTGTGGATGCCCCCTGGTGGCCTTAGGGCGTCACAACAGGTATGTGCGCACCCCGTTTCTCTCTGTTCCCCTAGGGCGGCCCTGAATGAACCCCACCTTTGATCTGTGTCTCTAGGCACGTTGTTGATTGTAACAACAATATTAAAGCTGCACTAGCTTAGAGGTATTTCCTGTTAGGCACTTATTTAGAGGAATTTCAGATAAAAAGTAAAAAAAATGGTGGTTTTTTTTTTTGTTTGTTTTGTTTTGTTTTTTACCAGCAAAATCACTGGTGGGTACTGTGTTCGCTTACTATAAAAACAACATCCTTAAAAACCTTTCTTTTTGTGGCACTGGATCTTTTTAGATGGCTTTTAGCAAAAGGGACCACCAGAGCCATTCTGAATTTTCTTTTAGTGAAGTAAAGTCTGGTATGGTCTTAATAATGACAGTGATATTCAACTGCCTGAATCCATCAACTCCTCAGCAGAGATTTGGATTTTTTTTTTTAAGATTTTATTTATTTATGTGACAGAGAGACAGCCAGTGAGAGAGGGAACACAGCAGGCGAGTGAGAGAGGAAGAAGCAGGCTCCCAGCAGAGGAGCCCGATGTGGGACTCGATCCCAGAACGCCGGGATCACGCCCTGAGCCGAAGGCAGACGCTTTTAACGACTGCGCTACCAGGCGCCCCTGGATTTTTTTTTTTTTAATTTGAGAGGAGAGAGAGGGAGCGTGAGCGGAGGAGAGGGGTAGAAGAAGAGGGAGAAGCAGACTCCCTGCTGAGCAAGGAGCTGGATATGGGGCTCGATCCCAAGACCCTGGGATCATGACCTGAGCGGAAGGCAGACGCCTAACCGACTGAGCCCCCCAGGCGCCCCTGGAAGCAGAGATTTGATAGAACAGATCTCAAGCTTTTCACATTAGACTCCCAGTGCCCAGGTCCTACCCCCAGAGACACGGCTTAATTGGCGGGGGCTGTGGGAATGTTAAAAGCCCCAGGCAGCCCTAATGGGTGGCAAAGTTTGAGACCCACGATTTAGAGCAGTGGTTCTTCAAGCGTCGTACCCGACCCAGCAGCATGAGGATTACCCTAGCTTGGGAACCGAGAAATGCAGAGTCTCAGGCCCCACCCCAATGTACTGGAGCTGAACCAGGGATCTGGACGGAAACGGGGTGTCTAACCTGAGATGCCTCCCTGAGATGAGCACCTTGCAGGGACCCACGAGGCTCTGGCAGACCTGGAGGGAGCTAGGCTCCCAGGCGGGTTGGATGGAGGGCTCGGTTAATACGGACAAGGTATCGAACACCCCACGTTCCCTCTGGCCAGGCACACCTGAGTGTCAGGCGATGACTGTGTCCCACTCAAACAGTGCTCCATCCTCTGCACTACTCAGAGACTCAGTTTGTCACTCTCAGGAAATGGGTTACCTCTTCTATCTTCTCTAAGAAAGGGCGCTCCCTAGAAACCGAGACTAGAAACTGATCATTCCTCCAGCCGCTGTATCCTTTGCATCCTTTCCACATTTTGTTCCTCCAGGACAATGGGACATCTTGTGTCCCTGGGGCTGAATCTCTCCCACGCCCTTCCCTGGATATCTCCAAATGGGTTTCCTCTGTGCCTGCTGATTCAGAGACCCCATCTGTCCCTTCTGGCTAATGGCTCCTTGCTTCCAGTCTCACCGGGGTTTTGGCTTGACTCCCTTCTCCCCTCTCTCCACTCCCCACCAGGTAGACACACTTCTACCCGCACCACCTCCATCTCCAACCCAGAGCGCCCAGAACAGAATCGAGCTTCTTTTTTTTTCATGAGTTAATTTTTTTTAAAGATTTTATTTATTTGACAGAGAGAGAGACAGCCAGCGAGAGAGGGAACACAAGCAGGGGGAGTGGGAGAGGAAGAAGCAGGCTCACAGCGGAGGAGCCTGATGTGGGGCTCGATCCCATAACACTGGGATCACGCCCTGAGCCGAAGGCAGACGCTTAACCGCTGTGCCACCCAGGAGCCCCCAGAATCGAGCTTCTTGAACTCAGCTCATTTGTGGAAGGTACAAACAACGGACTCTTTTCATATATCCGGAGTTCTTGTCCTCCACGCCCTGTCGCTGAGTCTGAAAGCTTCATCTCCTCCAGAGTAAATCACAGGAGATTCTTACCTCTACCACAGATGCCATGGGTGCCAAGGGACCCACAAGGATCACCGTGAAAACCACCAAAGGGGGAGCACTCTGAATCATAGGGATCACCATGGGTCCCACCAGACCAACAGTGTTGGCTGGCCACGTGATTGAATGATCAACAGTGCTGTGATTTTTTTTGCGACGATTTGGAAAACAAAAATTCTTGCTCTGGTGCTACGTTGAGGGATAGATACAGCGAAGTCCCAAGACCTGCCTTTGATTAGTTACCACCCCCCCCCCACCCCGCTCCTTCCTGAGCTGAGCGGAAGGTCCAGATGCTTCCCTTGGCATGGTCCGCACACAGCCCAGGAAAAGTTTCCTGGGGGATATCGAAGGTCCTTGGATTCAGAGGGGGCAGGGGGGCTGGGGCTGCTTAGGTAAAAGGTGAAATGTAATTGGAAAGGTGAGAAACACAGGATCTGTACTACTTAAACCACTCGCTTTCTGCGCAGCCAGTCAAGGCAAAAGCAAATTGTCTCCCCTGATACAACTCCCAATCGCAGCTCTGTCTCCTGGGATAGATGCAAAATTAGATTTCTCCCAGGGGCGACTGGGGTGAGGTTTCGGTGGTTTGTGGGTACGTCCTTAGCAGGGTCTGTCAGATAAGGAGGGGCTTTCAGTACATCCTGGCAGTGTCTCCACATCCCCACACCACACACACACACACACACACACACACACACACACACACACACCCCAGAGCCAGTCACATGACTGTCCCTCCCCCAAATCTGATCTAATTCTGTCTCTGCTCTGCTGAGGCCGGCCTGGTCTAAGAGGATTGGAGCATTTGCTAAATGGGACTGGGACAGGGTCAGAGAAACAGCTGTGGGGAGACCCAGGGGCCAGGATGGCCATGGGGGGGGGGACAGCAGAAGTTGGGAAGGGGGGGACACAAAGGGGCCGAGAGAAGGGGTGAGGAGTTCTCCTGGAGTGCTGGGAAGAGTGGTCGAGAATGTCAAAGAAGGGCCTGACTCCAGCTGAGTGTTTACAAGAGGTCCATGAACTTGATTAATTTTCAAAGTATCAATCCCCAGCCAAGGTCCAGGTTAAGTCATTAGAATTAAAAGCATTGAACCAGGTTCTTGGATACAAATGAAATATATCAGCTGAATTCTCTATATGGCACAAACAGATTGGAAAAATAAAATGTTCAATTATCACCTAAAATTCAGGATCAAATCCGACAACTAAACGTCCAGAAGGATGTCCATAAGGCCCCTGTGGTATAAAATAAGAATGTTTGGTGGAGAGCCTTTGTAAACAACCAAAAGAACGAATAAGTAATATCCTTGGATTGGGGGGCTCCGTGGGGTAAAGATGTCCACTCATCCCCAAATCATTTACGGATTGAATGCAATTTTGATTAAATTCCCAGTGAGGTTGCTTGAGGCTGGTAGAAAGCTCTCGAAGCAACCACGAAGCAAGCAGAGGCGGGGAGCAGAGGTTCCGGGGGACACCTGGGACCCCACAGAAATGCCCACAGGCGCCCTGAGTACCAGCAGGGACGCTCACAGCAGCATGACACGTGGTGACCTTGACCTCAGTGAGCACAAGGTGACACCTCAGTAGGTGGGATGAACGGGGTGTGTTCCCACTGCAGAGGAGTAATCGGGGTGCAGCCCGACCCGCCACCGCTGTCCCCACATGGAGGCCGTGCACGAAGACGGAGGACACCTTAGTCCGTCTGACCCCAGGGGAACCGCAGGACTCTGTGGGGACAGATTCCCCTATAAACTCAGTAACAGCACCCCCGAGTCACTGCCATCGGCAGGGTCACTCCCCTCTTGGGATCCTGACATCAAAGGGGAAAGAGGGTTCCTCCAAGGGGTCTTGGGGCGAGAGGGGCCTCGTGAAATTGGGGGCCAGCACGGGGTCTGGAGAGAAGTCCAAGACAGAGGAGCCCTGAGGCCTGGCTGGGTCCGGAGCTGGGACAGGGGTGTGTGCAGCGGGGACATGCTCCGGGAAGCCCTGCTCTGGGTCCTGCTGGGCTCTGCTGCCCTGGAGATCCGTGCGGGGCTGTGCCGAGCCACACTGGAGAGGCCTGGGATCCCTGGGAACAGGGGGCTAGCAGGGACCGGGGCCCGGCTGGGGACAAGAGCAGGAACAGAGGCGGCCTGGGTGGGGACAGGGAGAGGGACAGGGACAGGTGCGGGGGCTCCATAGCCCCTCAGTGCAGTGGGGGCTCCCCGACTTCGCCCTTTGGGCAGTCCCTGCAGCCTGGCATGCTTGGCTTTGTGGTTTGTTTGTTTTAAGATTTTATTTATTTATTTATTTGACAGAGATAGAGACAGCCAGCAAGAGAGGGAACACAAGCAGGGGGAGTAGGAGAGGAAGAAGCAGGCTCATAGTGGAGGAGCCTGATGTGGGGCTCGATCCCATAACACCGGGATCACTCCCTGAGCCGAAGGCAGACGCCTAACCGCTGTGCCACCCAGGCGCCCGGGCTTTGTGGTTTTTGAACCACACCTGGAAAGAGGGACAGAGGGGACAAGGAGGTGTGAAAGGGCTTGCCTCTGTCCCAGGGCTGGGGCTCTCGGGAGAAAAATTCGGGCCTCATACTGCTCTCTATGGCCCCAGGCCCAATTCGAGGCCCCTGGGGTGCAGCAGAGGGCAGGAGGGGCAGGGCGTGGACACCCCGGAGCCCAGGGGCCAGGAAGGAGCCTGGCCCAGAGGGTCTCCCACCTTCCCACAGGCCCTGAGTGCTGGTGCCTGCAGACCCACTGGGGCTTCAGTCTGGGAGGGGTCACACTGGCTGGTTTGGACAGCACAGAGGATGAGATGAACTTGGTGTCCAGCCCTGGGGCTACACAGGGGGCCCCTTGCTAGCTGTGTGGGACCCTCTGGCCTCAGTCTTCTCAGCGGTAGTGGGGAGGGCCCAGCCCCCAGGAAGTGCCACCTTCCCAGTGGGTCTTGTGAAGACTGGGAACACGGGGGCGCGGGGGTCGTACCTGAATTTGCTGTTCGTCCAGGTCAAGCCTCGCCGCCAGGGCGAGATACTCCTCGTAGCTCGGGAATCGGTTCGTCTCGAAATGCTTCTCCAGCTCCTGCAGCTGTTCCCTTTGGGACACACTGCGATCCTTCCGATCCCTCCAACCCTTCCGGGTCCTCCAGAACCTTGGGGTGCTGGGGGACCTGGCCGAAGGAGAAACAGGGTCAGACAAGCCACAGAGACAGCCCCCAGCCCGTCAGCACCCCTCCCCCTGCCGGGGCCAGGCCGCGGTGAGCAGATGGGAGGCTTGGGCCTGGGGTAGGAGGCACAGCTGTGCATTCGAGGCAGCCTGTGGACCAGATGCCCTGGAGTCAGGTCCTGGCTCTCCCCCTTCCAGCCCAAGTCCCTGTGCATGTCTGGGCCTCAGTGTCCACATCCTTGAAATGGGCCTGAGAACAGCTCCTGTCTTGTGATGCCAGGGCCCACAGCCACGGAAGGCTGCTGGCTCAGAGGGGCTCCCGCCTCACCGGGCCCCCAGCCCCTCACATCAAGGGCCAAAGTCCCCCTCACACTTGCAGGGGGCGACCGTGTACCAGGCCCTCTGCTCAGCACACCCCAAGAATTTAAGGGCATGGCCCAACTCCACAGAAGTCCCCACAGCACAGTGTGAGACCCCTCCCCTACCCCCCACCGACAGGGGGCCTCCTTGGATGCCCAGAAGGCCTCCCCAGCCTCAGCCACAGGGGCTGGCCCCACAGCGCACCCCCGGCCCCCAGACTCCGGCCCCTCAGGCAGGCCCAGGCCCACCTGCGGGAGGGTCTGGCCCCTGCATCCTCGCTGCTCCTCGGCTGCCTGCGTGTGAGGCTCTGCCCACAGGACCTGGGGCTTAAATCCCACAGGCAAGCTGTGCCCACCCAGACCCAGCCTGAGGGTCCCGGGACTCTCCCTCTCTCACCCACCCTCAGCCCCGCCCCTGGAGGAGTCACAGTGAGTGAGTAATCCTTTCCACCCTGTGGGGGGGGGCGGGGCTGGGGGCTGGGACCTCAGTGGAAGACCGCCTTGGTCCCACCCTTGGGCGCTCTCGCCCTGGGGAACCGCACGTTGCCCATGGTGCGGGGTCCCCATCCCAGGAAGGGGACCCCATCCCAGGAAAGGGCCTCTCCAGCCTCCAGCCAGTGCCCTGGGGTCATCCCATCCCTTCCCAGTCCTGAGAGCCCCAGCCCCCCACTTCCCCACCCAACCTCCAGCCTCTCCTGCCTGGTCGGTCCAGCAGCCTCTCCCCAGCCCCCCAACACCACTCTCGCCTTCTCGTCCCTTCTCTAAGTGGCCCCCGAGTCCTGGACAGAGGGGTGCTCAGACACGCTGGCCCCGATGCTGATTCGGGGTCCGTGCTGGTTTTCCTATGGGATGGAGGCCGACGGGGGTGCAGGTGGACGGCGGCCCCTTCCTCCCAGTGAACGAATGAACGGGGGCTGCTCTGGGGGCTGGACTCAGGAGCTGGGTGCCCCTCAGGCTGCTGAGACCCACAGCTAGCTGGCACGCTGAGCTCCTCCCTGGAGGAGGGTCTGCTCGGGACTCGAGTCGGGGAGAACACAGCTTACGGGCTCCGGTCCCGGGGAGGGCTTTTATTTTCCTCAGCGCGAGATGAAGGGTAGGCGATCAGACCCAAAATGAGGCAAAGAAAGCAAAGGGATCTTGTTGTTGGAAGTTGGCCTGCGTGTTTCACGGCGGCATCTGCCCTAAGTGGACATTCGCGCCCCTTCCTTTCTGTTTTCTTTTCATTCAAGTTACTTAACATATAATGTGCTCCTCCCTTTCTGCAAGATTCTGCCTTAATTGGACACTTTTTTTCTCCTCCTTGGGCAGGTGGGAGCACACGGGTCACCACGTCAATGGCTCTGCTGTCCACAAGGAACAACTGGCCATTTCCTTAGTGCATAAGATGTGACCAGAGGCCACCTTCTCTCTCATTTTTTTTTCTGAAAGATTTTATTTATTTATTAGAAAGAGAAGGAGAGCGAGCAGGAGAGAGAGTGAGGAGCTGCGGGGCGGGGGGAGACAGAGGGAGAGGGAGAAGCAGGCTCCCTCTCTCATTTTTAAAAGACATTAAATGTACCGTTTTGTGGATGAGATTGGCCCAGATTGAGAAGAAGCGTCTCACCTGGGTTGGGGGTGGGACCGTCCGAGCCCTCCCACCCATCTTAAGGGTGAACTTGCTTCAAGCTTCCTGCTTGCTGACCTAAACCCTACAGTTTGTAGCGGAACGAATTCACCCGCTTCCTGACATCCCACAGACCCCTGGCCTTGAGGCACAAAGGACCAGGCTTTCCAGAAGGGGACGCTCTGGGGAACAGTCATGGTGTCCTCCGTGATGGGTTCCCGATGCAGGGAAGAGTCTGGGTGCAGGTTGTCGGGCTGTTGGCCCAGCCTTTACTAGGAGACACCTGGGAGCCTTGATGACTGGCTGATTATTGGGGGGCTCTGGAAGGACAATGGTCAGCTGCCCAGCACCAGCTTCTCCTGCACATGGCCCCCTCACCATTTCCCACGCCTTCTCCTTTAAACCGTCCGCTGCCTCCGGGAGAAGAGGGTGGACTTTGAGACGTTAGTCCACCATTGTCCCCAGTCCCCAGCCTCCTCAGTAAGGCCAGCTTTCCTTTCCCATCAACGCTTGCGTCTTGAGTATTGGCTTTCCAGCAGCCAACCTGAGTTCAGAAGCGGTCCTCTGTCCCGTAATGGGGATGCGGAGTCTGACCGTCTCACGCTCTTAGAGGGCAGGTTGGTTTTTGAGAGCCCTGGTGAGAGCTGTCAGTGCCCCTCAGCCGAGGACTGTCAGGAGGACGCAGGAGTGGAGCACATGTGGGTTTATCATCTCCTAACTAGGGGCATCTTGGTAAGAGGGTGTTTGAAAGGACCTGTGCAGGACATGGGCTTGTATATTATTTGGGGGGGGGGTTCAAAGAAAAGTGATTTTTATGCTCAAAAGAATTGAAGTCAGGGGGACACCTGGGTGGCTCAGTCAGTTAAGTGTCTGCCTTCGGCTTGGGTCCTGGGATCGAGTCCCACAGGGGCTCCCTGCTCAGCGGGGAGCCTGCTTCTCCCTCTCCCTCTGCTGCTCCCCCTGCTTGTGCTTTCTCTCTGATAAATAAATAAATAAATAAATAAATAAAATCTTAAAAAAAAAAAGAATTGCAGTCAGGGACTCAAGCAGATCCTGGTACACCCGTATGGCTAGAGACAGAAAGTAGATTCTAGGTTACCAGGGGCTGGGAAGAGGGGCGGAGGGCATGGGGAGGTAGTGTTTAATGGGAACAGAGTTTCAGTTTGGGACAATGGAAAAAGCCCCGGGGGTGGATGGTGGTGACTGTTGCACCACCTTGTGCAAGTACTTAACACCAGTGAATCGTGCTTTTAAAAATGGTAAAAAAAAAAAAAAAAAAGATGCCTTTTGTGTTCTATAGATTTTACTGCAATTTTTTACAAAGATACTATTTTATTTTAGAGAGAGAGCACGAGCGGGGGGCAGGGGCGGGCGGAGGGAGAGAATCTCAAGCACACCCTGTGCTGAGCGCACCGAGCACGGAGTGCAGTGGGGGGCTCGATCCCACGACCCTGAGATCATGACCCGAGCCAACACCGAGGATCAGACGCTCAACCCCCTGAGCCGCCCAGACGCCCCTACTTTACCACAATTGTTAATAAAGGAAGCGAGGCTGTGCTCTGGGTTGAATGATGTCGGGAAACAGAGGTCTTGCTCTGATGGGGTGTCTGGTCTCGAAGGCGAGGAGCTGCGGCGTCGGGAGCCGTGGGGAGCGTGGCCAGCGTCCCCCATGCCAGCCGGCGTGGGGAACAGCCGTGTCTTTGGTGGTCTGGACAGCGTTTGTGTTTCTCGTAGCAATCAGACATGATTAACTGGGAGTCCACTTCAACACAATGGGAGACTGACCTTGTCCCTTTGTGTTTCGTGGCCTCGCTTCTAGGGGGCAGGAGGTCACTGAGTCCTGGTCGTGAGAGCCCGGCCAGCTCCTGGCCCTTGGGGGCTGCTTTCTCTTCCTCCTAGTTAGCAAACCCCTTGAGGTCAACTCCCAAATGCTGCTTGGAGCAGCTGGGGATGCCTGGAGGTCCTTACCATTATCAGCAAAGACCCTCCCTAGACGGGCTTGGTTTTCCCCATCCATACAATGGGATTATGTCAGGGTCCACCCCCAGCCCCAGGCCCCACAGACATGGGAGCCTTCACAGCTGACATCTGCTCCGGAGAGAACCTGTCACAGCCGCTGGGAGAACCCACCCCTGGCCCCACGGCTCTGTCCCCCGGGGCAGAGTCACTGGGTGTCTGCCTGGTCTCCACCCTTGAGAACAGATCACACAGTTATAATTACCTGGTGAACCAGCTTCGCTCCCTAGCACCTCCTGACAGCACGGATTTTCAAAATCTGTGTGCCTCCGAATCCCCTAGAGGGCTTGTTAAAACCCGGACTGCCGCACCTCCCCCGGCCCCCTAGTTTCTGATTCTCTGGGTCTGGGGGTGGGACCCCAAATTTGCATTTCAGACAAGTTCCCAGATGATGCTGAGGCGGCTGGTATGAATCCGAGAAGAATCAGGAACGAGAAGAATTAGGGACGGTACTTTGAGAACCAGCTCTATAGGGGAATGCCGCCCTCGTCCCCCCCCCCCCCCGCCCACCGCTGCCCTCGTCCCCCTGAGCCCCTACCCACCTGGCCGTGGTCCCAGAGCTTAGCTTCTTTTAGGGGCAGGAAGAGGCCAACCAGGCAGAAAGGGGAGGATGGAGAGGTGAGCTAGGGCTGGATCTTGCTCTCAGGAGCTCTGAAGTTATTCCCAGAACACAGAGGAGAGAGGCAAGAGATAAGATGGCAGACAGGAGCAACGAAGGCAAACAGAAAGGATATATAAGAGAGAGAAATTCAAATGCATTTTTCTTTTTTTTCCTTTTTTAAGAGAGAGAGCACAAGCTGGGGGGAAAGGCAGAGGCAGAGGGAGAGGGAAAAGCAGGCTCCCCGCTGAGCAAGGAGCCCAATATGGGGCTCGATCCCAGGACCCTGAGATCATGACCTGAGCCGATGGCAGACTCTTAACAACTGCGCCCCCCAGGCATCCCAAATATAACATTTTCCATAAGGTTCTTTTGTAGATACCCTTTATCAGATAAGGAATTCACTTCTCTTCCTCATTTCTAAAAGTTCGTTATTTTTCATAAAAAAAGGATTTTGAGTTTTAGCAAATGTTCCTCCTGCATATATTGGGATGACATGATCGTCTCTTTATTAATGCGGCAAATTACCTCCCTCTGTGTTTAAATATTAAATCGGTCTTGCATTCCTGGAATAAACTCAACTTGGTCGGGATGTATTATTCTTTAAATATGCTGGGTTGCGTCTGATATTTTGTCTAGGACTTTGAGTTCGTGATCTATCATTTTCCTTTATCTCAATGTTCTTGCCGGGTTTTGGATACCAAGGCCTCATGAAACAAATGAAAAATGTCTCCTCTCGGTTCTCTGGAAGCTTACGTAAGATTGATGTAATTTTTTTCTCAATTGTTCTGTGAAATGCCTTGGGCAAGCCGTGTTCTTTGCATGAAAAATGTTAATTATGGATTATTCTTCTTTTAAAAAAAATAATGTACTTGTGTTTTTATTTTTATTTACTTATTTATTTCTCAGTAATCTCTACCCCCAACCCGGGGCTCGAACTCACGACCCGGACATCAAGAGTCACACGCTCCACTGACTGAGCCAGCCGGGTGCCCCTGGATTATTCTTCTTCGAAAGGACTATTTGGATTTTTAATTTTTTATGTGCTTGCTTTGGTAAGTTGGATTTAGCTGGGAGTTTGTCATCTAAAGTTTCAAATTTCTGGGCATACAATTATTCGCAATATCCTTTCACGATCATCGATATCTTAATGTAGGATTTTTCGTAATGCCCTCTCTCATGTTCATTCTTGATATTAGTAATTTCTTTTTCTCTTTGTTAGTGTTTTGGGGAGCTGCTGATTTCCATAGCCTTTTACAAAACAGCTCATGTCTTTTTTTTTCCGATAGTACATTTTTTATTTTATTAATTTCTGCTCTTATCTTCACTTATGTCTTTCCTCATTTCTAACTTCCTGAGATGACATTAAAGATGGTTGATCTTAGTCTTTCTTCTTATCTGGATCTGATGTATCATTTAATGCTACGGCCAAATCAAATGGAAGTTAGGAGATCGTGAGCAATCGTATGCCAACGAATCTGACAGTGTAAAGAAAAATGGACAAATCCCTTGAGAAATACAGCTTTCTGAAACTGACCGAAGAAGAGACCTTAAACTATGAACAATGATATATCTGTTAAGTAAATTAAGCACATAATTATCTTCCCACAAAAAAAAACTCCAGGCCCATAGGCTTCACTGGAAAATTCGATCTCCTGCTTAAGGAAGAAGGCATACCTTGCACAAAAGTCCTCTCCTGGCATCTGTCTTGGCTTTTCTTTCCCAACCTAATCCCCTCTTCTATGCCTCTCCGTTTTCACCCCCTCTTGCTGGCCCCCATCTCCTCCGGACTCTGAGGGGCTGAAAGCACCATTCCGAAGTCACGCTGGCACATGGCGTGGCCCCAGCCACTCCGTCCTCGCCTCCCAGCCTCTGTTCCATCTTTGGAACAGAGAGGCACCTGGAAGGCTGGGACCGGACCCCGTTTGCCCTGGGAAAGTTCCCTCCTGACCCATGAAATAGGGGAGCTGGGGGATGGTGCCCACCGCGTGAGGCTGTAATGAAGATTGGGGGTGGGGGCAGAAATTCAAGGAATGTGCCTAACGGTCCCTAGCACACCACAGTGCCAGTGAAGAGTTTGGCTGTGATTTTTTTATTACCGCATGTCCTAGGCATGATTTCCATGGAGGAAGGCGTCACTTTGTTAAAACTAATTTGCTGGGGGCACCTGGGTGGCTCAGTCGGTTAAGCGATTGCCTTCGGCTCAGGTCATGATCTCAGGGTCCTGGGTTCCAGCCCCGCTTCTGGCTCCCTGCTCAGTGGAGTGTCTGCTTCTCCCTCTCCCTCTGCCCCTCATCCCCACTCATGCTCTCTCTCTCTCTCTCAAATAAATAAATAAATAAAATCTTTAAAAATAAATAAATAAAACACATTTGTCTCCACGGAGCCCGTCCCCCCGGGGGTCACGAATCTGAACATAATCCCTGCTAATTCCCGGCCATTCTGCTGAGGCTGGACCATCATAAGAAGATTGGAGCATTTGCTAAATTAGTCCTGTTCAGGGACAGAGGAAACAACCAGGGAGGGGCTCAGAGAGCAGGAGGAGTGGAGTGGGGGAGGACCCAGACATGCAGGGGTGCGGGGGAGACGTCCGCACACCTGAGCTTGAGGCGAGGGAGGAAGGAAGAATGAGGGAGGACCAAAATCAGAGGGGAGGGGAGAAACGCCAGCAGTGTCTGGAGGGTCCAGCAAGATGAATATAAAACCCAAGTACCTCTTTCTAGTGGTGGGATCTTGGGCAGGTCACCTGACCTCCCACAGCCTCAGTTTTCTCATCTGTGAAATGGGGATGATAAAAGCATCTATCTGATACAAATAGCATCTCTCTGGTGGATTGTTTTGAGAATTGAGCGTTTTGGAACTGGCTTTCTCCAGTGTCTGGCAAACAGTACATGCTTGGTGGATTTTTCTTTTTTCCTCCCAATTAATTGAGGTATAATTTGTATTCTGTAAAATCTACCCATCGTAACAATACAGGAGTTCAGACCATCATATATGGCCATGGAACCACCACCGTAATCAAGATATAGAATATACCCAGGGTGCCCGGCTGGCTCAGTCGGAAGAGCATGTGACTCTTGATCTCGGGGTCATGAGTTCGAGCCCCATGTTGGGTGTAAAGATTAGTAAGAAAATAAAAATAAACTTTTCCTTTTTGTGGCCAAGTAAGAGTCCATTGGATAGGGCGCCTGGGTGGCTCAGTTGGTTAAGCGTCTGCTTTCGGCTCAGGTCATGATCCCAGGGTCCTTGCTCAGCAGGGAGTCTGCTTGTCCCTCTCCCATTCCCCCTGCTTGTTCTCTCTCTGTCAAAAAATTAAATAAAATCTTAAAAAAAAAAAAAAAGTCCTTTGGATGGCCCAGGCACTTTTTGTCTACCCATTCAATAGTTGAACGACGTTTGACTTGTTTCCGTCGTTTGGTCATTGCCAATAATGCTACAATGAACAAGAAACCTCAAGTTTTTGCTTGAACACCTGTTTTCAATTCTTTGGGGGTATATACACAGAGGTGGAATGACTGGGTTGCTACCTAGTTCCAGAACTTTTTTGTCACCTAAATAGAAACCCGTACCCATTAAGCAGTCACTCCCCATTCCCTCCGTCCTGTCCAGCCCCTGGCAACCAACTCTTCTGCTCTCCCTCCCTGTGGGCCTGCCTCTTCTGGAGAGTTCATATGAATGGAATCCTACACTCTGTGGCCTTTAGTGTCAGGTTTCCTCTGCGAATGTACTTAGAACCACCAAACCGCACACTGTGAGGTCATAAGAACGGGGACGCCTGGCTGGCTCGGACTGTAGAGTGTGCAACTCTTGATCTTGACGGGGTCAGTTCGAGCCCCGCACTGGGTGTAGAGATTACTTGAAAAAATAAAATCTTTATTAAAAAAAGGTGATCGTAGGGGCGCCTGGGTGGCAGAGCGGTTAAAGCGTCTGCCTTCGGCTCAGGGCGTGGTCCTGGCGTTACGGGATCGAGCCCCACATCAGGCTCTTCTGCTAGGAGCCTGCTTCTCTCTCTCCCGCTCCCCCTGCTTGTGTTCCCTCTCTCGCTGGCTGTCTCTATCTCTGTCGAATAAATAAATAAAATCTTAAAAAAAAAAAGTGATCGTAATGGTCAATTTTATGTGCTTGTGTTTTACCACAAAAATAAATGTTTACTGGGCTCTTACCATGGACCAGAGGTTCAGGACCAGATACTTAATATAAGGATCTCATTTCCTTCTCTCGAGGTAGGTCTGCTCAGTGTTACAGGAGGGGAAGCTGAAGCTGGGAGAAATGAATCACCCGGGATCCGGGGACCAGAAGTGGCCTACCCAGGGCTCGGACAGCAAGTGTGTCTGACCCCACCAACTCTGTCTCCCTCTCCCCACCCCCCAACATACACACACACACACACACACACACACAAATCTTATCCTGGGACTCCGGGATTGAGAGGGACAGAAGCAGACAACAGTGACTTACATTTGGAGAAACAGAAAATATGGGCAAAGAAAAGAGAAGAAGGAGAAAGAAACAGGTACAAATCCTGCAAAGAGAAATGGGGGCCTGGGAGTCTGGGGGACAGTCAGAAGGAAAAGAAAGAGAGAAGCAGAGGTGAGAGGGACAGGGGGGAGAGGGGGACCAGAGGCTGGCTGACAGGGAGGGCCTGTGTCCTCACATGGGCCACGGAGGCAGGAAGCATGACCACTTCCCTCCCCCACCTGGCAGAGGGGAACTCAGGGGCCCAGCGAGGTCCCAGCAGGTGGAAGCTGGCATCTGGAGCCCATGTCCCTGCTTAATTGGCTTTAAGGAGATACTGAGGGAAAGACAGTGACCGGACAGAGAAAGCACGTGGACCGACCCATGTTCCCAGAGACCGGGGCGGGGGGGGGGAGGGGAGAGCCGAGGAGCGGAGGAGAAGGACAGAGCGACCCCTTTTTCCACCTTTCCCTGTCTGCCCCGCCTCAGAAATTTAAAAAACAAAAATCACCCAGACTTTAAGCAGGATTCAGCATTTTAATCATTGTCACTCTGTGGGTGGCGTGGAGGGAAGGAGACGAGTCCCAGTGAGTGGGAAAGGGGACACAGAATGAGGGGGGTCCCCCCACCCACTTCCTTCTCCCCCTTGTCACTCATCCTGGCTTCAGGAAGTGGAAGCTTTGCCCTCCCCAGAAGCCGGGAGGCTGGTCCGGGGGAAAGGAAGCCTGAAGCCCCTGAACAGATTCACCCCTACGAATGCTGCCTGGACCTCCCACCCCCCACCCCAGCTTGCGCTGGCCTCCTCTGTTTATCCTTTGTGTCCCACACAGGACTCTGAACCACTCCCGGGTCTCATGTCCCAGAGGCCAGTGGGACTCAGGCCCATGAGAGACGGTCACGCGATGTGCTGAGTAAACCATCCTTGTGGATTCCAGTGATCACAGTATCCCCCTCAGGGGTCTCAGGGGTCTTGGGGGTCCAGGCAGCGTGGACCTCTCCTGGCCTGGACCCAGAATAATCATCTGAGGCCTCCTGCTGTCCCTTCCTGCACTGAGGACCTGGAGCCTGTTCCTACCAGCCCATGAGAGCAGAGGGCACGCCTCAGGCTCTGAGTCCGTGACCTCAGATGGGTGCCTAGAACTCAGCCATAGTGGCAGCATTTACACCATGGACATTGGCAAACACTACAGATCAGGGCTTTTCCTCTTCTTTGTGGGGCTGGTGGTTCCCATGTACCAGCACACCACCCCCTTCCCGCCCTACTTCCTGCTACCTTGTGAAGCCCCCCAGTGAAAGGCTCATGGCTGCTTCTCCCCCAGGGCCAAACATGGAAGAAAAATTCAGACTGAGGAAGCAAGACCAAAGCACTAAACTTCCAAGAGTGTCATCATGCCTGACTCCTTCTTAAAATTCTCTCAGTGCTTGTCTCTGTCGCTGGGGGTCAAGTTGCATGGAAAGAAAGATGGCGCCGCCCCAGGGAAACTCCCTCAGGCCGGGCTCTCTGGTCCAGTCCCCACAAGGGGAACAGGAAACAGAATCTAAGAGAAAGACTGTGTATTTGAAATGTGGGGCTTCCGCCAAACCCACTTCTCTCCCCCGACCCCCATCTCTTGCCCCCATCTCTTGCATATTTACAAAAGGGAAGCCTGCCACCTCCTCTTCTTTTTTGAAATGCCCACAGCTAGAGTTGGGGCCCAGAGTCGGCCCCAGTTGCAACTACCACAGTTCCTCCAACGCTTGGGTGAAATTCACCTTTAGAAAATCCTAGAACAGAATGGGGGAGAAGGACACATGAAACAGGGAGCTTGCCTTCCATTCTCCCACCAAATATGCCCATTCTCAACGTCCGAAAGAACGCATGAATGGTCAGAAGTCTTTAAGAAACGAAGAAGAAGAAGAAGAAGAAGAAGAAGAAGAAGACGACGACGAAGAAGAAGAAATATATATATATCAAAGAGCCCCCTAACCCTACCATGTAAAACCTGACATGTGTGAAACCTGTTACCTCCCCAAATGCATTTTTTAAATTGAACTGTATACAGTTGGCCTAAGCTTCCATGGTGGGGCTGCTTAGAAGTCTATCTTTGGATTTTCTAGAAGGTTCTCTAGCCATATGCTAAGGAAGTCTCCTGAGTGGAAGGTACAGAATTGAGTCCCCCCCCCCCCGTCTCTGTTCAGGGCCACCTTGAGTCTGACCTCACCGGTACCCCCACATCAACTGAGGGTGCAGTTTAATTTCCTCTCGGGGCACATTCTCGGCACCGGTTTCTGGAGTCCGGGGCTCGTGGCTTAAAACGGCAGCTGGGTGGAGGGTTACTGAGACCTACTGAGCCGCAGCAAGGAGATCCTCCCGGGGGGGAGGGGGAGGGACTGTGGTGGGCTGCTCCACACAGGATCGACTGGCCAGCTCCGAGGCTTTCCCAGGGAGGCCCATCCCGGGGCAGGTGGTGACGAGACGCAGAAGAGTATCTTCTACAAGATCTGAAACTTCCAGGCACTCTGATCCTTGTAATCCAGAGGGTCCATGGGGTTGTAGGTGAACTTCCAGGTGCCTGTGGGGTCCTTGAATTCCAAGCTGTCCACAGGGCTATAGGTGCCGTAGCCCTGGCCTGACAGGGAGGTGGGGGACTGGGCCAGGGAGGGCCCCACGGAGGGGCCAGAAAGGGGGCTGAGAGCCGGGCCCCCCAACTGGGGCACCATGGGGGAAAGATAGGGATCCAGGCCGCTGAAATAGGAGCTCGGAGACCCGTAGGCTGAGGGGGAAGAGCAGAAAGCCGAGGCGGGGGCGTAGGTCATGGCGTAGGGCGCCGAGGTCAGAGGAGGCCCCGAGGCCACCAGCCCCGCCCGCTGGACCTCGGGCAAAGGGGACTCTGAGGCCGGGCTCCAGATGGACACGGTGGCCACGGCCGCGGTGGGGGAGCCTGAGGGGCCGGGTAGAGGGGGGCTGTAGGAGTCTGAGATGCCCAGGGGGTCTGGACAGACGTCCGAGGAGGACCTCGGCGACGTGCCCGCCTTCCTCTTGGCAGGGCGAGCCTTGGTCTGGGCTCCCGGGGGCTGTGGCTGCTGTTTCTGCTGCTGACGCTGCTGGCGGCATTTGGCTCTGCGGTTCTTGAACCAAACCTGGGGGGGCGGGGAGAAGGGATGGGGTGGGTGAGTGGGGAGGGAGCCCTGGGGAGCCCCCACAGTGCCCTGAAATGGTGGTGTTTATTGATGAGGCATGCCCAAATCACGCCTCCCCACCTTGCAGTCGGTTATGGGGAGCTCTGTCCGTGCATCCGACCATCCATCCATCCATCCGTCATTCGTATCAGCAATTAGACACACGTGCACAATCCTATGTACACACATACAATCACACATGCAGTTGTGCATATAATCACACACACGCACCCATCCAGTCATACGCGCACACGCACGATCATACAAACGCAGATATCTACACGTGTCCATCCACCCACCCGATCAGTTCATAAACGAGCGTGAACTACGACTTGGGGGATACCTCCACGGAGCTGATGTTCTTGCTGAGAGAGTCAGATTATAAATCAACAGGAAGGACACTGCATAGTATTTTCCGAGGTGAGCAACACTTTAGAAGACCCAATGGAGCGGGAGGAGGGGGCCGCGGAGCAGGGGTGTCAGGGGACATTGTGACTTTAAATGCGAGGGTCCCTCTAGGTCTCGCTGACGGACACGGTGACCTGATTGGTCGATAAACAAAGACCTGAGCAAGGCGATGGGGAATCAACCTTCCAGGGAGAAGGAACAGAGTGTGCAAAGGGCCTGGGGCCAGTGTGACTATGACTCTGCCTCCCTTCACTCTGGGTCTCAGGAAGGGCTGGAAGGGGCCAAGGGCGCAGAGCACCCCACCTGAACCCTGGACTCGGGCAGATTGATCTTCAGAGCCACTTCCTCTCGCGCGTACACATCCGGGTACTGAGTCTTGGCAAACAGGGCCTCCAGCTCCTCCAGCTGGCTCCGGGTGAAGGTGGTCCGCTCCCGCCTCTGCTTTCTCGGGGCGCCTAAGGCAGGGACAGGACAACGGGACCATCGGCGGACCTGGACCTCCCAGTCTCTTTGTCTGCTGGTGGGAGGCCCTGAGGTTTGGTGAGATGCCCAGAAGCCCTTTCTGGGGGTTCATCTGCCCAAGAGAAGGGTGCACCTATTCCCTGACCTTGTAGACTTCCCTCTGTCTCCCCGGGAAACAGGGCCCCTCTTTGCCCCTCATCTTGGGGCTCATGAGTCACCCCGAGAACTGGCGTTAGCCCTGTAAGGAGGGGTATGAGTTGGGTTTTTATGCCCTTTCTAAAATTTCTTATGCACTAAGCCATGTTCAGTTGACACACCCCATTGAGAATATTCAACTCCTTCTCGGGTAGAAGAGTGACAGGTCCCCTAGCGGGAGCCACTTCCTAAATTGCTATGAGTGACCCCACGCTTTCCTCCACCCCTCAGTCCGCGGAAAAATGTTTGGCAAATTGCAAATGACTAGATACGGCTGGTGTGACTCCGACAGCACCCCAGTAATTTCCCAGCTTCTTCCTGAGGCTGAAGGTCCCTGGGGGCCACTGAGAGCCGGGGGGTCGGGAGAAGGACGGTACTCACTTGGATAGGACACAGCTTGGTGCATCAGATCCACGCTGGGACCACTCAGGGCCAAGGCGTTGACTGAGTAGTGGGGCCCCGGGTTCATATACGCCATCATGATCTTTGGGGACTCCGCGGCCCAGGTCTGCGGGCCTGCAAGAGAGGAGGGGGCGCTCAGACACTCCCCAGGTACTACGTGGTGCCCGGCAGGCTCAGGTCCAAGTCCTGCTTCAGACTCTTAGGTATGTGACCTTGGGCACCTAGCTCTCTGTGCCTCAGTTTCCACACCTATAAAACGGCCCTCCGCTCAAGGTGGGCAAAGCTTCCCCAAAACCCTGTCTGCAAAAGCAGCTGAAACTGTAATTCGCATCCTAGGCCCCAGAAAAGATGTCCAGCCCCACACAGAATCACGGACAGCAGGGTGACCCTCTGTCCCGGCCCGCTTGGGACGGGGAGGTTTCTAGAGACGTGGGTATTTCCCCCACAAACACGGGAAGAGTCCCGGACAAACTGGGATGGCAGTCTCATGGAAACAAGTGATGGACGATCCTCCACGACCAAGTGTGACCCGTCAGGTGGGCAGAGATAAAAGAGGTCCGTTAGCCCCGGCCTGGGTGCGGGAGAAGCAGGTGCTCCGGCGTGGGGTCGGGGGCAGCGAGCAGCGAGCATCATCTATGCGGTGGAAAAAAACTAGAAGCATTCATCAAAGCGAAATGCCATCTTTCCTCTCCCCACCGCCACCCCCTCCCCGGGGCAATTTGCTTTCGGGGCGCCTTCGTCCCCTCGAGGGAAGATGGGAATGCAAAGAGCATTTACATCTTTAGGTGGTTGGGAGGGTGAATGCGGGATGTGTACCCGCTCCTTAAACGAGCACCTGACACCACGGTCAGTGCCGCAAAGCGAACAGCAGGGGGCGCCCCTGGCCATTTGCAAGCGGATGTTTGCATGAGCTCCATGGCGCACGGGTACGATCGCCAAAATCTGGAAGCAGCCTCTATGTGCACCAAAGGGGAGGCAGTAAGTAAATTATGCAAGTAGCTGATGGCACTTGTATTCAAGGGAATTCCTTGAAGTCACTAAAAAGTATAAGGCGGCTGCAAACTGATTTTTAGAACTCTGTGGTAAAGAGTGAAGAGAAATGATCCCAAACTTGGCCATAAGAGGCAACAGTGTGTCATTTCTAGATCATCCTGGGAGCCTGTTTAACAGAACCCTTCCCGGCCCAAGGGTTATTTCATTTTCTTTTTCTCTTTCTTTCTTTCTTTCTTTCTTTCTTTCTTTCTTTCTTTCCTTCCTTCCTTCCTTCCTTCCCTCCTCTCTTTCTTTCTTTCTTTCTTTCTTTCTTTCTTTCTTTCTTTCTTTCTTTCTTTCTTTCTTTCTTTCTTTTCTTCCTTCCTTCCCTCCCTCTTTCTTTCTTTTCTTTCTTTCTCTTTCTTTCTTTCTTTCTTTCTTTCTTTCTTTCTTTCTTTCTTTCTTTCTTCTTTCTTTTAAAAGATTTTATTTATTTATTTGAGAGAGAGAGCGAGAGAGAACAGAGCACGAGGGAGGGGCAGAGGGAGAAGCAGAGTCCCTGCTGAGCAGGGAGCCCGATGCAGGGCTCGATCCCGGGATCCCTGAGATCACGACCCGAGCCGGAGGCAGACGCTTAACCGACTGAGCCACCCAGGTGGCCCTATTTCATTTTCTAAGGGGCCGGATCTCTGTATTTGCTACGGATCAGGGTCTAGACTGTGATAAGGTAAACGGTAACGCAGTTTGGTGGCAAATGATTCGTCTCCGGCAGAAAGGATGACCTCAAGGTTACAGAGGATTTGCTGCCCTGCTGTCCAGTGTCCCTTCTGTTTTCGCATGTTCCTGAAGAATCGTATTAGCCTCTGTTCTTGACTCCCCCCTCTGAAACAGCTGGTTTTCTCATTTAATAACTTAAATAAATCTTTGATCTGGGCTTGTTATGTATGTCTGAGAGTCAGGTTTTTCAATTTTGTTAAAATTAGGGGCGCCTGGGTGGCTCAGTCAGTTAAGCATCTGCCTTCGGCTCAGGTCATGATCTCGGGATCCTGGGATCGAGTCCCGCATTGGGCTCCCTGCTCAGCGGGGAGCCTGCTTCTTCCTCTGCCTGCCGTCCCCCTGCTTGTGCTCTTTCTGTCAAATAAATAAATAAAATCTTAAAAAAAGTTTTTTTGTTAAAATTACACTTTGATAAAAGGAGCATGAATGTGTGTGTTAGATGTCCTTTATTACCAAAATAGATATTTAATGTAATATATATTATATGATATATACATAGGCAACATATATTATATATACTCGAAGGAAAAGTTATGGTGTTGAGCAGTGTGTAGCAGGCCGTCATTCATGATTTTTTTTTAAAGATTTATTTATTTATTTATTTGACAGGATAGAGACAGCCAGCGAGAGAGGGAACACAAGCAGGGGGAGTGGGAGAGGAAGAAGCAGGCTCATAGCGGAGGAGCCTGATGTGGGGCTCGATCCCATAACGCCGGGATCACGCCCTGAGCCGAAGGCAGACGCTTAACCGCTGTGCCACCCAGGCGCCCCTGTCATTCATGATTTTTAAAACAAGGCAGCAACTATATAAAATATATGTGATATATATGTAAGCCCATGTATGCACAGAAAATTGCCAGAAGGACAGAGGATATTGCCAGAAGTGAGGCCCTCTGGAGAGATGTGCTGTATCCAAGCCTTGCTTTGACAGTTTGGATTGCTTTGTCACCGTACAGACATAGAAGCTTTTCAAAAACAAAAGCAACAATAAAATCTAAACAAAACAAAAAACCATGAGACCTTTTCCGGGGCTCCCTATCGCCCCCACTAAGATGGCCTCAGGGAGCCTCGCAGCCTCCCTGGGTGTGTGCAGAAGCTGTCCCCTGGGCCAGGTGTGCCTCCTGTCTGGTCCCTGTCACAGCTAACATCTCTCTTCTGGCAATTTCCAACTCAAGCAGAACTTCCCTGGGGAGGCCATCCCACAGGCTACCCTGGATTTCTCTCTCTCCCTCTTTCTGTCTCTCTGTCTCTGTCTGTCTCTCTCCCACACATACACCAATATTTCAGAAATAAGTAAAAGTAAAAAAAAGAAGACCTTTGCTTTAGCTCCTTCCTCCTTCCCGCTCCCACTAGCCTGTCCTTCTTGTCCCTCACTTGGGGGACACCGTCCTATTTATCATGAACTGCCCCTCCAGGAAATATTTTTGAGATCCCACCTTGCCGTAGGTGGTGGGGACGTAGCAAGAAATGAGGCACCAGCCTCTCTGTTCTCATGGGATTGAACCTCTGGGAAAATGAAATGGGGAAACGGGGTAGTGACAGGGTTTGGGGAGAGGGTAAGACAGCTTATCTAGATGGATGGTCAGGGAAGACCTCTCTGTGAGGAGGTGACCCTGGGGCTGGAAAGCTATGGGCTCAGTCACCGTGGGAAGATGCCTCCAGGCAGAAGGAACAGCAGCTGCAAAGCGCAGAGGCTGGGATCGTTTTGTCCTTTTGGAGGAGGAAACCAGATGCCCAATGTGACGGGGGCAGAGCGATCCAGGTGGAGAGCAAACCGATGATGTAGGGCCTGGCCGGGAAAGTCACGGGGCAGCTCAGTGTTGGTGGTTACAGTAAAAGCAAAAAGCCGGTTTAAATCCGAAGACCTGATGGGCGTTCTAGGAAGCCCCCAACAATCTTCCCCCTGGGATTCACCCCCTTGTGTTGTCCCCTCCCACGGAGCAGGACTGCCGTGGGCCCCCCATTCGGCACTGCAGAAATGATAGGGTGACCTCCAAGCCTGGCGCTGCTCTGGGGGGAGCCGGTCAGGGTCGTGAGGACGCGCAAAGCAGGCCTGCGGGTGGGGGCTGGGGGGCGTCCAGGTGGCCAGGCACTGAGGTGTCCCGCCAACAGCCACGGGACCAAGCCCCCCAGGAAAGGTCAGTTCCAAAGCGTCAGGCAAGCCCGCCAAGGACTCAGGCCTGGTCAACATCAGGGTACAACAGCACGAAGGGACCTGAGCCAGAATCGCCCAGGGGAGCCGCCAGAGTTCCCTGTCCCCCAGACACAGTATGAGACCATAAATGTTGGCTGTTTTGAGCGGCTAAGTTTTAGCGTAACTCGTTACACAGCTAGGGCTAACTCACACACAAGCCTTCTCTATGCATGACACCCTTACATCCTCAGCACAGCCTCGGGAGGCAGACACTGCATTACTGGCATGTTCCCATTTCACAGACGGGAACGTCTTCAGTAACCTCAGGCACCGTTACTTGCCCAGGGTCACACACGGGCTGTCAGTGGGGACCCGGGATCCCACCCTGGGATGGAGACTCCTGAAGTCTCCTCTCCTGGCACCCAGCCTGCGTTCCCTCTGTCCTCTCCCTCTTCTCCAAGGAGGCCAGGATGCTTCATCGGCCCTTCTGGAGGGCGCGGAAATGGGGAGGCGTTGGAACTGCCCTGCTAGGGACCCGGTGCGGGGCCTGGAACCAGAGCATCCACGTTCATTGTCTTCCCGTCCACTCTGCGCCGGCTTAACCAGGCTAAGCGGCCGGCCTTCCAGGAAAGCCCAGCCTTCTCGCGACGGGGCGATCCACCCTACAGACAGGGAATGGGAGCCTGGGCCGAGGGAGGTGCTCGCCCAAGGCCAAGCAGCTGGTCATGACAATGACCTCCGGGACTGAGTGTCTGCCGGCTCCTCAGACAACCCCCAGGTGCTTCGAGGACAAGACGTCCGCAAAGAATAATAGCAAAAATAACGTCGGACAGCCACTGAAATTTTTCCCTGGCAACAAGACGAGACAGCTAGCGGTATCACGGCCTCAGGACTTCCCCGCCCTACACGGGCTTTTGGTGTCCCACCGCAAGGAGCACAGACAGCAACACCTACAAGGTCCACCTTTTGTTGAGAATTTACGATCAGCCTATCATCATCCCGCCCGGCGAAGTTCAAGGCAATGATGCTTCATTGTCCCCAAGCTGGGCTGAGGGAGACCACTCTCCCTGACCTGGGGACCAGCCTGTGGGACCCGAGGCTGGCGCTCAGGGCTCCCGAGGACCAGCAGCCACTGGGTCCAGCCTCCCACCCAAGCAGGTGCTCTGACAGGTGAGGCCTGAAGGCTGGCACACACCTTGTGGGTAGTCAAGGAGGTGATCCCATTCTACAGATGGGGAAACGGAGGCTGAGGGGTGCAGAGGAAGGTACCCGCCCCCAGGCAGGCAGCTGACAACCATAAGGACCTCCAGTCATGATCTCCCCACTGCTCAGACCCTGCACCGAGGGCCTCGGGGGCAAGATCTCAGGCAACAATCATCCTGATAAAACTTCTTCCAACGTAGGTCCTCCTAGAATCCTCACTTCAGAGGCGGAAACTGGGGCTCAGAGAGTAGAGTCCCCTGTTCTCGACCCCCAAATCTGCCCCCGGACCCCCAAGCAGGGTGAAGCCAGCTCCCTCTCCTGGGCTCACTGCAGGCCAGGCCTGTGACACGGGTTCCCCGTGGCCCTTCGTGGTAACTTGTCATTGTCACCACTTAGCAGAC
Organism: Ursus americanus; assembly: GCF_024610735.1. Classification (NCBI taxonomy): domain Eukaryota; kingdom Metazoa; phylum Chordata; class Mammalia; order Carnivora; family Ursidae; genus Ursus; species Ursus americanus. The sequence goes on along the minus strand of NC_142147.1, from coordinate 49,672,318 downwards.
GAGGAAACTCCCTCAGTCCTTCCAGGCAACACTCACAGGCACCCTGCACCTCCAAACACCAGGATGGAACCCCCATTCCCTAGAGGACCCTGCAGCAAACACCACACATGACTTCCTCTCGGCCCCGGTGCCCCGGTGCCCGGCGCTGAGAACTGAGTCTCCTGTCTCTTGCTCCCCCTCCCTCTGCCCCCTCTGCCACGTTTGCAAGACACTCACCTTCAGAAATGGGGGCTGGGGCTCTCCTGGTGGCCCAGGTCCTGGACGGAATCGGCAGGTGGCAGAGGCTGAAGGAAACGGGTCCCCTCACATGGGGAGATTTTAAGCCCCGGCTGGGAGTGATGTCATTTGCGGTGGCCTGGATCTCAGAGGGTAATCCTGGCCCGGGTGGGGGACTTGACTGGAAGCCAGGAGGTGACATTGGAGTGGAGGAGGAGGGGCACCCGTCTGCCTAATCCCTTCCTCTCCTCCCCGAGACATCTTGGCAATTAGGGCTGATGGGGACGGGAAAACCCAGCTCCTGCCTGTGACCAGGAGCCCCCACTCTTCAGGGAAGTTCTTCCTGAGGTCTAACCAGTGTCCCTCCCACTTTGGCGTCCCATCAAAGAGGAAGGAGAGAAAGACTGGGTGTTGCTGAGAGATCATTTGAAAATTAAGGGGTGCAGGGCTTTCTGCCTCCCCTCCTGGATCACCCTTTCTCTCCCCAACATTCTGTCTGCCAACTAATTCAAACCTGTCCAGCCCCGTTGTTCGTGGCTTCTGCCTCAGTTTCCCTTTTTCTCTCTTTTGGCCTTGGCCTCTATCACTCGGGTCTCTGACCTTTCTGTCTCTACCGAACATCAGCTTCTCCTACTTGCTCTTGCCCCCCTCTCCTTCCCTCTCCCTCCCTCCATGCCACTGCTCTTTGTTTGGGAGCTCTGTGCCTCAGTTTCTCTCTTCCTTGGGCCTCTGGCTATGCCACGCCTGCCACTTTGCCTGTGTGCCCCCCACCTCGTTCTCCAACTCCCGTGTCTCTCCGTCCCTGTCTCCCTGTCTGTCCACCTGTCCCTACAACTCCAGCCCACCCCCCATACCTCTGTGCTCCTTTATCCAACCTCCCCAGTTCCAAGCCGTGGTCCTGTTTCTCCCTCTTTTTCTCCAACACCTCATCTGATTCTCTGACTCTCGCTTTCTTTCTCCTGCCTTCCCCCCCATTGCTGCTTTCTCCCTATCTAGGTAGCCCCTCTCGCTCTGTACTTCTGATTGTCTTCGTCTCCATCTCCCTCCCTGGGTCCGTTCTAGTTCGCCATACACGCGAGCGTACACACGGGTGCACACACATCCTCACACACGTACATACACGCGTGCGATGCTGGTAATCCCACCTCGTGGCTCGGTCATTGTGTTTCACCATAGGGGGCTCTTTCTTTCCCCACCCCCGCGAACCCCCTGCCGGGGGAGATTAAGGCCAGCAGCCTGGCTGGGGAATCAGGGCAGGTCTCATTAGCTTGAAGAACCAGGGGTGACAGGGAGACAGGGAGGGGCTGTCTGACCTGCAGTGACCAGTCAGGAGGCTACTGATGGGACAATCCACTGCTGTTAACAGCCCATCCTGGCCCTCCGGAGCAAGGAAGGGAAGGAGGCCGAGCACAGAGAGGGAGAGAGGGTCCTCACGGCCCCACGGGAGACAAGTTTCAGCTTCTCCACATCACCTCCTCCTGGGGCTGTGAACACATCTGCCCGTCGGGGCCCCCCAAGGTGGGAGGGTGTGCAGAGGTGGGGTCTCAGAAGGTCATGCACATGGCCCTGGGGGCAGGTGAGTCCACATTTAGGCCCTTCCTCTTCTGAGCTGGACCCCTCCCAGGACAAGTCGCTTTCTTTCTCATTTCCCCCCAGCGACTCAGGAGGAGATCTTAACATTCAGCCTTGCCCACTCCCTTTTTTCTCACGTCCCACGTCCAATCCATCCCTAAACCGTCATCTCTTCTTTCAGCTAATTGTCCCTCTACAAACATCAAAGCACTGCTGGGAGACATTAAAGGAGACCCGAGTCTGAGTGAAATAAACAACGGATGGGGGGGGGGCTCCATATTGTTAAGATACATGGATTCTTCTCGGACTAATCGTAGAGCCACTGCAATCCCAACCAAAACCTCTCAACAGTGTGTTTTTGTAGAAACCGACAACCCGAGTCAAGAATCTCTATGAAAATTTAAAGAATCTGGAATATCAAAACAATCTTAAAAAAAAAAAAGCTAGAAACGTGTATTACCTGACTTGAGGACTTACTGCAATGCTACAGGAGACCAGACAGGGCAATACATTGTGAGGACGAGCAAATCGATCAATGAGACAGAATACACAGTTCAGAAATTGGCCGGAACTTTATGGTCGATTGATTTTTGACAAAAATGCCAAAGCAAGTCAACAGGGAAATCTTTTCAACACATCATGTTTGAACAACGGACTATCCACATAAGAAAGAAGAAAAGAAAGAACCTCAATCACAATACACAAAAATTAATTTGAGGAGCGCCTGGGTGGCTCAGTCGTTAAGCATCTGCCTTGGGCTCAGGGCGTGATCCCGGAGTCCCGGGATCGAGCCCCACATCAGGCTCTTCCTCTATGAGCCTGCTTCTTCCTCTCCCACTCCTCCTGCTTGTGTTCCCTCTCTCGCTGGCTGCCTCTCTGTCAAATAAATAAATAAAATCTTAAAAAAAAATAATTTGAGAGAGATCACAGTCCTAGATGTGAAAGGCAAAAGTGTAACGCTCCTAGGGGTAGAAAAAAAAAAAAAAACAGAAATATTTTTCTTGACCTGGGGATAGGAAAAAAGTCTCTTAAACAGGACACAGAAAACAATCACCATGAAATAGAAAATGGATAACAGTAAGATGTGACCAAAACTGGAAAATTCTGCTCTCCAAAAAACATCATTACGTACAAGAAAATGCTAGGCACAGTCTGTTAGAAAGCGTTTGCAAACCATAGAGCTGGCAAAGACCTTATATTCAGAATACAGAAGACTCTTTCAACTCAGTAATCCAAACCACTAGAAGAAACACTTCATAAAAGATATCTCGATAGCCTGTGAGTCCGCGCGCGCGCGCGCACACACACACACACACACACACACACACACAAATACTCAGCACTATTTGTCATCAGGGAAACACAAAGTAAAACCACAATGGCCTGCCACAACACGCCCACCGAAAACGTCAAAATGGTAAGACCTCGAGTGGAGAGTGGGTACGGACTGCAAAGTGGCCCGAGGGAAACTTTCGGGGCAGTGCAATACTGTATGTCTCCAGAGGCACGGTGACGACATGAGAGCACCAATTCGTCAAAATGCATCAAACTGATCATTTAAAATGGTGCATTTTATTGATGTAAATCGTACCTCAATTAATTTTAAAAAAAAAGGAGGCGGAGGAGGAGGATGAGGGAAATAGCACTATCCCCTGTGTAACCTGTTCTCTCTAACTGGACCGCCGCGAGCAGGGGCGGGGGAGGGGGCAGCAGGAGGCCCCGCCCCCGACCTCGGAAGCCCCGCCCCTCCCTTGGCCCCGCCCCCGCTCGCCCCCGCTCGCCCCCGCTCGCCCCCGCAGGCGCGGGAGCCTCCGCTCGGTGGGAAGATAAAGCCACAACCCGGGCCACCACTCAAAGAAGATCCACCCTGTGCTCACCTCTCTGCGATCTGGCCTCTAACCACTCACTCCCCTTCTGTCCGCCGGCCTCTTCCTGTCCCCAAATTAGCCAAGAGCAGGAAAGGAGCCCAGAGGGGACGGGAGGTCACGAGACCCCCGCCGGAGACAGGGTCCTGGGGCAGCAGCCTGGGGGGAGGGGGTCACAGACTTGGGGGGAGATCAAACGGCTGGGAGACAAAGGGAGAGAGAAGAGAGCTGTGAAGAGGAAATCGGTATTCATTTGCTTAATGATTGAATACGGGGAGAGATATAGGGGGAGAGGGGAAAAATCTCAGCATTTTTTCCCTCCCCATCGCTTAGGCTTAATCTGCCCACCTGTGAATAGGATTATCTCCTTGACCACCCACAGAGCCGGTATGAGCCTTCAGGCCTCACCTGTCAGAGCACCTAGTCAGGTGGGAGGCTGGACCCAGTGACTGCTGGTCCTCAGGAGCCCCACGCGCCAGCTTCGGGTCCCACAGATTGGTCCCCAGGGCAGGGAGAGTGGTCTCCCTTAGCCATCCCTTTGGGATTATGGCACATCATATTGCTTTGAAATTTACCCAGGTTGCAGAAGAGTTCTACAGGCATTTCAGAAGCGAGGATAGTCAATGGCCCATCAATGCATGAACGCAGGGCACGGTTTCACCAGTCGCCAGGCAAATGGAAATTAAAACCTCACAGTGATACCGCTGTGTCCCACCGGCCGGCTAAAATGAACTCCTGGCAATTCTAAGTGTTGGCTTACACACAGCTGGTGAGCACATACAGTACTCCAGCCCCTCGAGGAAACCACTTGGCAGATTGTTTAAAGGCAAAAGCGTGCCTGGTATATAACCCAGCCATTTCATTCCTTGGTCCGTCCCCAACAGGAACACCTGCTTATTTCATGGAGAGGAGAAGAACGTTCAGAGCACATCTTGGCAATAGCTCCAAACCAGACGCTACTCAAAGACCCATCCAGAACAGAACATTCCCGCCCGGAGACGGGTCCAAGCTTGTTGGTGTCATGACCCCTTTACGTTCTTCAAAGTCATCCAAGACCCAAAGAGCACTTGTCCGCATCAGCGGTATCAACTGCATTTATGTATTAAAATGTAAAACCGAGGAATAAAAAAATATATAACGCATTTCTCAGTTCATTTGAAATGAACCCATGACATGTCAACATAAAATGATATTATTTCTACATGAAAAAATAACTGAATTTTCGAGATGAAAGAAATTGACGAGAAGAGCGGCACTGTGTAAAGTCTTGCAAATCTCTTTGTTGTCAGACCCAATAGAGGACTGCTGGGTCCCCACAGCGGCTACTGGTTCATCTGGTCTGTTGAGATGCGTCCTGCAGCCTCTGGAATAGCCCACTGAGGACTGGCCAGGGAAGGGATGAAAAGGCTGATTCTATCCCAGCATTATTATGAAAGTAGTTTTGATCTGGGGGGCGCCCCCCCAATACGGTCTCGGTGATCCCCAGGGGTCGCTGGGCCACCCTTTGAGCTGCTTTTCTTTTCTTTCTTTTTTTTTTTTAAAGATTTTATTTATTTATTTGAGAGAGAGAGAGCCAGCGACAGAAGGAACACAAGCAGGGGGAGTGGGAGAGGAAGAAGCAGGCTTATAGCGGAGGAGCCTGATGCGGGGCTCGATCCCATAACGCCGGGATCACGCCCTGAGCCGAAGGCAGACGCTTAGCGACTGTGCCACCCAGGCGCCCCTGAGCTGCTTTTCTACGATAAAAAGGAAGGCACAACGAGACCCACAAAACACAAACGAGTCTCACAACTCTTACCGCTGAGCAAAAGAGGCCAAGCACGAGAAGAGAGCACACAGCAGAGACAGAGAGAGAATATGGTATGGTCCCGTTCACACAAATTACATCTGACACCCCAAATCTATGGAGTTAGAAGTCAAGATAACGGTTGCCATTGATGAGAGGAGGGGGAGCAGACAGGGAGATGCAAGAGAGCCTTCGGGGGGGGGGGTTGGTTGTGTCCATTCTTTTGTGTTTTTTTTTTAAATTTATTTATTTTAGAGGGGGGAAGGGGCAGAGGGAGAGGGAGAGAGAGAATCTCAAGCAGACTCCCCGCTGAGCACGGAGCCTGTCTGCGGGGCTCAATCTCACGCCCCTGAGATCAGGACCTGAGCTGAAATCCAGAGGGAGACGCTAATTGAATTTAAATTAAAAATTTTGGGGAAAAAAAAAAAGAGTGAGATCCTTAACCCACTGAGCCACGCAGGCACCCCTGGTTGTAACCATTCCTCGATCTAGGCGTTGATAACTGAGTGTGTTCGCTTTGTAAGATTTATCAGGGTGTACGTTTCTTCACACATAAAAAAGATGTAGAAGACATGGGTATGTGTGTTATATGTATTATATATCACATATCATATGTTATACATTATATAAATATCATATATTACATGTGTATATACGTGTGTGTATAGACATGCATATATATAACAGCGGTGGCAGATCCTAGGGACGTGAGCGTCGTAGTGACTGGACCATAGGGACACACAGGGTCCCCAAAAGATGGGGCCCTTAAGGGACATAAGGGACCAACCAACCCAGTTTTCTCGGGACTGTCCTGGTTTAGCACTGAAAGTCCCATATCCCAGGGACCCCTGAACCCAGGGAAAAGGGGAAGTTGCCCCCCAACCCCGTACCTTGTAGAGGGGATACTGACCAAGCTCAGGAGCCTATTTCAATATGACAACTGGACCCTCCATAGTGGTGTGCCTGCCGGACACATGGTCAGCCCTGGAGGTGAGGATTATCAACTCCAGTCTTCCTAGGAGGAAAACTGAGACACAAAGAAAGGATCGCCTGGCCCAGAGACACACAGCTAATGATGAACAGACACAGTATCTGAGCCTTGGCTGGTTTGCCGTGGAAACTGTGCCCTGGGTCTACACGGGGCTTTCACCGGGGATGGACACACCCGGGGGTCCTGTCTGGCTCTTGAAAGTTAATGACGATACTGGTTACATCATTCGCTACTTTCCTGTATTAGACCTGAAAACTGAGGAATTTAAAAAATATCTTTAAATGCTTTTAAATTTATTTAAAATGTATTTTTTTAAAAAGTAAATAAAATGTATTTAAAATTCTATGTTAATTTTTTTTAATGCTTTCCTTGGACACCCCAAAGAGGCATGATGCCTCATGTCAGAGGCAGACCTAAGGGCTCTGTGCAGATTCTTGACAAGTCAGATCCTTCCAGAACATTCCCAGGTCATCTCTGAGGGCTCTGGTCCGATACCCCCAGACCCTCACACCTATACCCCCTTTCCTGATCTCCAGAACCCCATTACTTCCAAAGGGACAGAGAGGGGAGAGTGGAGAGGAAATCAGGAAATAGGTTCATGATAAATTTTTAAAATCAACAATGTTGGACCCCTCCTAACCCTTTTATTTATTTTAAAATATTTTATTTATTTATTTGACAGAGAGAGACAGCCAGCAAGAGAGGGAACACAAGCAGGGGGAGTGGGAGAGGAAGAAGCAGGCTCATAGCGGAGGAGCCTAATGTGGGGCTCGATCCCAGAACGCTGGGACCACGCCCTGAGCCGAAGGCAGACGCTTAACCGCTGTGCCACCCAGGCACCCCCAACCCTTTTAATATAGTTTCCTAACCACCGAGCCGGTGCCCTGCTCTGTTCCCCTCTCCCGGCTCTGCTCCTTGGCCTCCTCTCCTCTGCCGCCCCGCTGTGGCCATCCTGGCCCCTGGGTCTCCCCACCAGCCGGTTCTCTGACCCTGTCCCAGTCCCATTTGGCAAATGCTCCAATCCTCTTAGACCAGGCCGGCCTCAGCAGAGCAGAGAGAGAATTAGATCAGATTTGGGGGAGGGGAGGGGGACACGTGACCAGCTGTGGGGGAGGAGGGTGGACAGACCGTCAGGATAGAATGAAAACTCCTTCTGCTTCTCTGAAACCCCACGAGGAGGTCTGAGACCTCTCAGGCACTGAGACCCCAGGAGGAGACGGGGGGCAGGGAGAGGGGGAGGGGGGGCACCTGGAAGCCGAGATGTCTTGCGCCCCATGCCTGGAAAGTGTTTTCCCCACCTTGGCTCTCACCTCCATGGTCACCATAGAGCCTAACACTTCTGCCTACATTTCCAGATCTTTCCTCTCCATAGAGACCCCATGTTCTCCTCCAGAATTATTAATTCCTGGCACGTGTGTTGTTAGGGGACCAATGTTGGCCCCCACCTTCTTCCATATTCAGCAGCACGGACAGTGGTTAGACTAGCGAAGGGTTTCCAGAGAAGAGGAGCGGGTCACGCCTGAGGACAGTCAGTTCCTTTAGCATCTGATGAAAAGTTCTGGGCCTCTTCCCAATGACACCATTCTATAGAGACACCCCTACCCCCACCCAGGAACTCACGAACCACGTTCTTTCCAGAACCTTCTCAAAGTGGCAGGTGATTCATCGCCAGGAACTTGCGGAGGCAGACGGCTGTCTGGTCAAGGAACCAGCAGTTGTATTATTAGCTCTTCCCACGTACCTGGCACTTTGCCGGGAATTTCTGGAACTCCTTCCCCACCTGATTAGATCCCGGCCCTTATCATAGCCCCTCCCTGTAAAGCTCAGATTCAAGTTGACAGGGTTTTTTTGGTTTTGTTTTTGTTTTTTTTAGTAGGCGCCACACCCAGCTCGGAGCTGAACTCGGGGCTTGAACTCACGACCCTGAGATCATGACCTGAGCTGAGCTCAAGGGTCAGACCCCTAACCAACTGAGCCACCAGGCGCCCCGCGAGTTGACTTTTGACATGCCTTGCTGTGCTCCTTTGAGTAGCTGTGTTCTGTGAAGTCACCTCGAACACCGAATCAACAAATTTGGTCCTGCTCCTGGTTTCCTGTGAGCCTCTGGTCACATTTTCATCAACTCACCCACGTATCACCTTGTTTAAAGAGCCATTATTTAATATATACTGTTGATTTCTTCGCGTTGAACTCAGGGCCAACAGCGCTCTCCCTCCCGCCTGAAGGAAGCTCGTCGAACGCACAGATTTTCTCCCTAAGGCACATCCCAGCCTCCGTGCAGCTAGGACTCCCGGACTATGCATTTTAAACAGCACACTCCCCAACCACGAGCGCAAAAATGCCCTAGGACCCAGCAAGTCCACCCCAGCTATATTACGCAAAAAAACGGAAAGCAGCCACTCAAACAGATCTCTGTATACTCCTGTTTGCAGCAGGGCTATTCACAACAGCCAGAAACAACGCAGTCCCCATCAGCAGGTAAATGGAGAAACACATTGTGGTCTATCCATTCAACGGGATGTTCTCCAGCCCCAAAAAGGAAGGACACATTTATACTAAATGTTACCACACGGAGGAACATTGAAGACATTATTCTGGGGCACCTGGCTAACTCAGTCGGAAGAGCGTGAGACTCTTTTTTTAAAGATTTAATTTATTTATTTGAAAGAGAGAGGGATCATGAGCAGGGGGGAGGGGTAGAGGGAAAAGCAGACTCCCCGCTGAGCAGGGAGCCAGATACGGGGCTCGATCCCAGGACCCCGAGATCATGCCCTGAGCCGAAGGCAGACGCTTCACTGGCTGAGCCACCCAGACACCCCGTGTGAGGCTCTTGATCTTAGGGTTGTGAGTTCGAGCCCCATGTTGGGTGTAGAGATTACTTAAAAATAAAATCTTAACATTTTTAAAAATGAAGACATTATGCTTTGTGAATAAGCCGGACACGGAAGACAAATATCGCATGATTCTTACTTATATGAGGTCCTTAGTCAAATTCATAGAGACTGAGAATGGATTGGACAGTACCAGGGGCTGAGGGAAGGCAGAAGGAGGAGTTCTCGTTTCTGTCCCGGGGAGGATGAAAACGTTTTAAGTATGGGCAGTGGTAAAGGTTATACAATATCGTAACCATTTTAATATTGTGATTGTGTTTAATGCCACTGAATTGTATACTTATGAATGGTTAAGATGATAAATATCGTGTATAATATATATATAACCACAATTATTAAAAGCACAAAAATATTTTTAAAATATTAAAACACTAAATATTCCTAAAAAAGACATTTGTTTACAGTATAAGAGCTGAAAAGAAAAGGCAGCTGGAAACAACGTGAAGTCAATCGCTCAAATTTTTCACCGCCCTGCACGTGTCTGTGAAGGACCGGGAAAAGGCAGGGAGCATTCGTTTTGGGGTGACAAAGAAATTTTAGCGAGTAGGCCGATTCGCAAATACGGAAGGCATGAACAATGAGGAGGGGGTGTATTTCAAAAACGAAAGAGGAAACAGAGAGCAAAGTCCAGAGACACAGAGAGGAATAGCAATCAAAAGTTAGGCCAGAAGATTCTAGAAGGCGAGACCAACTCCCCCGCCCCCATCTGTCCATCTCTCCAATGTTGTCTTCAAAATTCCAATTGCTTTTCTTTGACCACTGTCCCTGGGGCCCCCTCTCCCTGAGGGAGTGACGCCTCTCCGTTGCACAGAGAACTGGGAGGGGTCTGGCTGTCTGTGAGCGTGTTGGGGGCAGGACACAGAGATGAGTCAACCATCGTGAGAGCACCCAAATCAAGGTTTGCCTGGGTGGGGTTGCTGAGAAGATAAGGAATTGACGGATGGGGAGGGAGCCATTGTTTCCGTTCTGATTGAATAAAAAATCAACGGATTAATTCTTTCTTCTTACACACGTTTCCACCAACTCCCTTCCCACCTCCCTCTGTTTGTGCAGGTAGATTCTGGGCTACAGACACTTTCCCCATCCATCTGAATCGGGGAAGCCCAGTGAGGAACTCCTGCTCCCCCAGCTGGTTTCCATCCAGCCCTGGAAGGAGTCAGGTCAGAAGAATGAAGAGCCAAGCATCGACGTGCCCCATGCAGCGTCCAAAGCTGGAAGCTGTCCTTGTTTCCCTGCTTGCAAATCAAACAAATAATTAATCATAATAATAAGCAGTGGAAAAGAGAGAACATGTGCGTCCAACATTCTCCATAATCCCTAGGTAATAAATTTTTGCTGGTATTTTGCTGCTGTTGTTAAATTATATTATATATGTATATGTACTTAGCTTTTGAGTGTGCTTATTAAACGCATACATTCTCAGAAATGAGCGGTGTGTCTGAGACGCTACCAGGCGTCAGAATACTGCAGGCTCGTTCAATCCTCTAACACATCATTAGTCATGAACTTTGTGCCTTTCTAATTCTAGAATCAGATTCTAAATCTGATTCTAGATATTGTTTTGCAAAAACAAAACAAAAACAAAAACCCAACAAGGACCCTGTGTTCACGACACATTTATTTTGCAAAAAGAAGACGGACCTCCGCCACTCAAACAAAATAAAAAATACATTGTAAATCATCAAATTGTTACTAAAAGTTCTACCCCTGATTCCTTTTGGCTGTTAATTATCTTTCCACAGTCGGAGGTGGCCGAGAAGGATTGAGTCATCCCCTTACTGGTGAACATGAGCTCCTGTAATGAACTCAGTTCCTTGAAATTTCAAATAGATACATTGGTGCTTGTTCACAGCAGGCAAACACCCCCCAGGATAGACCTCTTATGATACAACCATTGAGTCAGAGGGTACTACGCTCCTTCGATCCTTTATCAGATCCTCACTGGCACCAACTCCAAAATCTCCAAAAATTCTTTGTTACCGACCTGGACTCCATCAATGGCGACAGAAAGCCGCGTTCCCACCCTCTGCCCCACCAGCTCTTGATGCAACCCGGCACTCAGATATTCATCGGTCCAGTGGGCAATATCATAAGCACTGCATTAATGTATTTTTTTATTGATCTGTAGCCACGTAATATAAAATTCTCCCATATAAGGTGCACAATTCAATGTTTTTTTTACTGGGCGTGCGTCACCATGATCAATCATAGAAAATGACATCACCCCAAATTGAGGGGCGCCTGGGTGGCACAGCGGTTGGGCGTCTGCCTTCAGCTCAGGGCGTGATCCCAGCGTTGTGGGATCGAGCCCCACATCAGGCTCCTCCACTATGAGCCTGCTTCTTCCTCTCCCACTCCCCCTGCTTGTGTTCCCTCTCTCGCTGGCTGTCTCTATCTCTGTCAAATAAATAAAATCTTAAAAAAAAAACAAACACATGATCAATCATAGAAAATGACATCACCCCAAATTGAAACTCCGTAACCATTCAAGGTAGCCCCAATTTCCCCCTCCCCGTCCCGCTCCTGGCAACCATGAATCTACCTGCTGTCTTAGAGATGGATTTCTCTATCGCGCACATTTCATGTAAATGGCATCGTACATATGGGACCTCTTGTGTCTGGCTTCTTGCCCTTCACGTGACATTCCCAAGGTGCTTCCATATAGCATGTGTGAATATTCCCTTTTACGGTGGGAGTTGAATAATATTCCATAGTGTGACTATAGGGCATTGTATCCCTCCATCAGTTGACAGACATTTCGGTTTGTTTCCACCCTTTTGCTATTCTTTTTTTTTTTTTTAAGATTTTATTTATTTATTTGACAGAGAGAGAGACAGCCAGCGAGAGAGGGAACACAAGCAGGGGGAGTGGGAGAGGAAGAAGCAGGCTCATAGTGGAGGAGCCTGATGTGGGGCTCAATCCCGTAACGCTGGGATCACGCCCTGAGCCGAAGGCAGACGCTTAACCGCTGTGCCACCCAGGCGCCCCCACCCTTTTGCTATTCTTAATGGTGCTGCCATGACTTTCCTGTGTTTAAATGTTTATTTTCACAGCGCGGGTGAGCCCGTCCATCCATTCACGCCTCTGTTGGATAGAAAAATGGCCACACAGCAAAACCTAGCAGGGCAGGGACATTGCATCCCTGGTCACCACTGCGTTCCGAGACTACTTATGAGGTGTCCCGCCTGTCTGACAAGGAAGAGTTGGTCGATTATGGTACTTCCTCCAAGGAACACTAAATAGAGGATCAACGTTGACCCCCGCTCTCTCACCCACCTCAGCCCGTCCCTGCAGAAGTCACAGTGAGCGATTAGTCCTTTCCCCCCTGTGGGAGGGGGACCTGGGGGCTGGGACCTCAGTGGCAAGTCCGCCTTGGTGCCACCCTCAGGGGGCTCTCGCCCAGGGGAGCTAGACCTGCAATAGCAATGTTCAGATGCTTTATTTAATTTTGAACTTGATCTTCTGTGCAATACATTCCAAAGCATGAGAAGGTCAGATTCCCCATCCCCCCCCCGCCCCTGCCAACCCAGGTGTGACCCCTCTTCTGAATCTGTGCCAATCCACCCACAAAATGTTACATTTCATTCTTTTTGTTGTTGTTGCTTTTAAAAATATTTTATTTATATACTTGACAGAGAGAGAGCACAAGCAGGGGGAGAAGCAGAGGGAGAGGGAGAAGCAGGATCCCCGCTGAGCAGGGAACCTGATGCAGGGGCTCCGTCCCAGGACCCTGCGATCATGACCTGAGCCAAAGGCAGTCACTTAACTGACTGAGCCACCCAGGCGTCCCTTGTTTTTTTTTTTAAATGAGAGAGAAGGTGGCCTCTGGTCACATCTTATGCACTAAGGAAATGGCCAGTTGTTCCTTGTGGACAGCAGAGCCATTGACGTGGTGACCCGTGTGTTCCCACCTGCCCAAGGAGGAGAAAAAAAGTGTCCAATTAAGGCAGAATCTTGCAGAAAGGGAGGAGCACATTATATGTTAAGTAACTTGAATGAAAAGAAAACGGAAAGGAAGGGGCGCGAATGTCCACTTAGGGCAGATGCCGCCGTGAGACACGCAGGCCAACTTCCAACAACAAGATCCCTTTCCTTTCTTTGCCTCATTTTGGGTCTGATCACCTACCCTTCATCTCGCGCTGAGGAAAATAAAAGCCCTCCCGGGACCGGAGCCCGTAAGCTGTGTTCTCCCCGACTCGAGTCCCGAGCAGACCCTCCTCCAGGGAGGAGCTCAGCGTGCCAGCTAGCTGTGGGTCTCAGCAGCCTGAGGGGCACCCAGCTCCTGAGTCCAGCCCCCAGAGCAGCCCCCGTTCATTCGTTCACTGGGAGGAAGGGGCCGCCGTCCACCTGCACCCCCGTCGGCCTCCATCCCATAGGAAAACCAGCACGGACCCCAAATCAGCATCGGGGCCAGCGTGTCTGAGCACCCCTCTGTCCAGGACTCGGGGGCCACTTAGAGAAGGGACGAGAAGGCGAGAGTGGCGTTGGGGGGCTGGGGAGAGGCTGCTGGACCGACCAGGCAGGAGAGGCTGGAGGTTGGGTGGGGAAGTGGGAGGCTGGGGCTCCCAGGACTGGGAAGGGATGGGATGACCCCAGGGCACTGGCTAGAGGGTCCCTTTCCTGGGATGGGGACCCCGCACCATGGGCAACGTGCGGTTCCCCTGGGCGAGAGCCCCCAAGGGTGGGACCATGGCGGTCTTCCACTGAGGTCCCAGCCCCCAGCCCCGCCCCCCCCCCACAGGGTGGAAAGGATTACTCACTCACTGTGACTCCTCCAGGGGCGGGGCTGAGGGTGGGTGAGAGAGGGAGAGTCCCGGGACCCTCAGGCTGGGTCTGGGTGGGCACAGCTTGCCTGTGGGATTTAAGCCCCAGGTCCTGTGGGCAGAGCCTCACACGCAGGCAGCCGAGGAGCAGCGAGGATGCAGGGGCCAGACCCTCCTGCAGGTGGGCCTGGGCCTGCCTGAGGGGCCGGGGTCTGGGGGCCGGGGGTGTGCTGTGGGGCCAGCCCCTGTGGCTGAGGCTGGGGAGGCCTTCTGGGCATCCAGAGGAGGCCCCCTGTCGGTAGGGGTCAGGGGAGGGGTCCCACACTGTGCTGTGGGGACTTCTGTGGAGCTGGGCCATGCCCTTAAATTCTTCGGGTGCGCTGAGCAGAGGGCCTGGTGCACGGTCGCCCCCTGCAAGTGCGAGGGGGGCTTTGGCCCTTGATGGGAGGGGCTGGGGGGCCGGGTGAGGCGGGAGCCCCTCTGAGCCAGCAGCCTTCCGTGGCTGTGGGCCCTGGCATCCACAAGACAGGAGCTGTTCTCAGGCCCATTTCAAGGACGTGGACATTGAGGCCCAGACACGCACAGGGACTTGGGCTGGAAGGGGGAGAGCCAGGACCTGACTCCAGGGCGTCTGGTCCACAGGGCGCCTCGAATACACAGCTGTGCCTCCTACCCCAGGCCTAAGCCTCCCACCTGCTCGCCGCGGCCTGGCCCCGGCAGGGGGAGGGACGCTGGCGGGCTGGGGGCTGTCTCTGTGGCTTGTCTGACCCTGTTTCCTTCGGTCAGGCCCCCCAGCACCCCAAAGGCTCCCAAGGCCCCGGAGGAAGCGCACGGTGTATCTCAAGGAACAGCTGCAGGAACTGAGGAAGTATTTCACGGCGAACCACTACCCGAGCTACGAGCAGCGCCTCGCCCTGGCCGCCAGGCTCGGCCTGGAAGAAAATCAAGTGCAGGTACGCCCCCCCCAGCCCCCTGTCCCCCGTATCCGCAGTCTTCATGAGACCCACTGCGAAGGTGGCATTTCCCGGGGGCTGAGCCCTCCCCGCTACCACCGAGCAGACTGAGGCCAGAGGGTCCCACACAGCTAGCAAGGGCCCCCCTGGGTAGCCCCGGGCTGGACCCCAAGTTCACCTCAACCCCTGTGCTGTCCAAACCAGCCAACGTGACCCCGCCCAGGCTGAAGCCCCAGTAGGTCTCGTGTGTGAACCCCAGCCCCTGGGCTCCGGGGCGCCTGAGCCCTGCCCCTCTTGCACCCCGCAGCCCAGGGGCCTCAAACTGGACCTGGGGCCACAGGGAGCGGTATGAGGCCAGGTTTTTTTTTTTTTTAATTTTACCTTATTTAAATTCAATTAATATCGGTTTCAGAGGTAGCGGTCTGTGATTCAGCTGACTTATATAATACCCAGTGCTCACCACATCACGTGCCCTCCTTAATGCCCATCGCCCCGTTACCCCATCCCCCCACCCCCCTTCCCTCTAGCAACCTTCAGGGTGTTTCGAGTTTCTTATGGTTTGTCTCCCTCTCTGGTTTCATCTTTTTTTTTTTTTTTTTTTTTTTTTTTAAAGATTTTATTTATTTATTCGACAGAGATAGAGACAGCCAGCGAGAGAGGGAACACAAGCAGGGGGAGTGGGAGAGGAAGAAGCAGGCTCATAGCAGAAGAGCCTGATGTGGGGCTCGATCCCGGAACGCCGGGATCACGCCCTGAGCCGAAGGCAGACGCTTAACCGCTGTGCCACCCAGGCGCCCCTCTCTGGTTTCATCTTGTTTTATTTTTTCCTCCCTTCCCCTATGCGCCTCTGTTTTGTTTCTTAAATGTCGCATATGAGTGAGATCATATGATAATTGTCTTTCTCTGACTGACTTATTAGCATAATACCCCCTAGTTCCATCCACATCGTTGCAAATGGCAAGCTTTCTTTTTTGATGGCTGTGTAATATTCCATTGTGTGTGTGTATAATATAATATAATATAATATAATATAATATAATATAATATAATATAAAAATATAATAATAATATATATACACCACATCTTCTTTATCCATTCATCTGTTGATGGACATCTGGGCTCTTTCCACAGTTTGGCTATTGTGGACATTGCTGCCATAAACATTGGGGTGCAGGGACCCCTTCGGATCACTACATCTGTATCTTTGGGGTAAATACCCAGTAGTGCAATTGCTGGGTCGTAGGGTAGCTCTATTTTCATCTTTTCGAGGAAACTCCATGCTGTTTTCCAGAGCGGCTGCACCAGCTTGCGTTCCCCCCAACAGTGTAGGAAGGTTCCCCTTTTTCCGCATCCTGGCCAACATCTGTTGTTTCCTGACTTGTTCATTTCAGCCCTTCGGACTGGTGTGAGGTGGTATTTCCTGGTAGTTTTGATTTGCATGTCCCTGATGAGACCGGCTTTTTTTTTCTCCCGAGCAGCCCCACTCCTAGGACAGAGGCAAGTCCTTTCACACCTCCTCCTTGTCCCCTCTGTCCTCCTTCCAGGTGTGGTTCAAGAACCGCAGAGCCAAGCATGCCAGGCTGCAAGGACTGCCCAAAGGGCGAGGTCGGGGAGCCCGCGCTGCGCCCTGGGAACCTAGAGCCCCCGCCCCTGATTCCGTCCTTGCACCCGTCCCTGCCCCGGTCCCTTTTCCCTTCCCTGCTCCTTTCCCTGTGCCTGCCCCTGTTCCTGCTCCTGATCCCGCCTCGGGCCTGGTCCCTGGGAGACCCATGCTCCCAGGGAGCGCAGGCATCTACAGTCCCGCTCGGCTCAGCCCGGCGCGCGTCTCCCCGCCAGCAGATCCCAGCGTCTACAGCATCCACCGGGCCTGGTGGGACCCAGAGCAGGGCTCCCAGGGCCACGTCCCTGCTGCCCAGGCCCTTGTCCCCGCCCCAGCCCCGGGCTGGCCTCGGAACTCCTTCGCCTCCGACGTCTCACCAGACCCGGTGCTGGCTGCCAATTTCACAGGGCTCCTTCCGCCCCAAGACCCCTTGGAGGAACCCTCTTTCCCTGTGATGACCGAATACCAAGAGGGCGGTGACCCTGCCGATGACAGTGACTCGGACCTCAGGAGATTACTGGATTTATAGGGCAATCTGTCCCCACAGAGTCCTGCGGTTCCCACGGGGTCAGAGGGGACCAGGGTTTGATGCGCCTGCAGTTGGCCGCTCGTGGGCAGGGACGGGGGTCAAGGTCGGACGCTCCGCGGCCAGAGCACACCTCCCTTCCTCGCTTCTGCAGCCGTGGCATCTGGGGCTCGCTGTGAGCCCACCACCCGTCGTGCGGCTGCGAGCGTCCCCGCAGCATTATGTAGGGCGCACGTGGGCATTTGTGCGGGATCCCAGGTGTCTTCGTGGAACCTCTGCTCGCCGCCTCTGTTTGCTTCTGTTTGCTTCGCGGATGCTCCGAGAGCTTTCTACCGGCCTTGACCCACCGGGTTCGCCCAGCCCTCTTCTGGTCGGTGCCCTCGGAAACTTTTCGGATGTGGGATCTTCTCATGCTTGCCATTCGGCTGACTTGAGGCTTTGCTGTGGTTTTAATATTCATTTATTGATGATCAAGAAGTTACACCCTCTGTTAGTCAAACATGAGGAAGATTCACAACGTGTCCCACTTTTTAACCCTTTTTTTTTTAAGTATGCTTTACCCCCATTGTGAGACTTGAACTCAGGACCTTGAGGTCAAGAGTCACATGCTCTAACCACGGAGTCAGCCAGGCGCCCCCCTTTTTACCTTTAACCCATTTATTCTTACATCCTTCTTGATAATAATGTATTGCAAATATTTTTCCTATTTGTATTTTTTTCATAAATAAATTTCGCGATTTGAATGTTGTCTAGTTCAGTGCTTCTCATTACCTGTCGTGGTGAACCAGTTTCTTCCTTTTTCCTTAACCATCGCTGGCACAATGATATGCTGTAAAGTGAAATAAAATTATTAACAAAAAGGAAACATGAATTTCACAAGATAAGCCCCATTTTCAAGTTGATGTAAAAGTTTATAAAAGCTGACATCCCATGGGTCTATGCGCCTTGTCACAAACTGTTGAAACAATTTACAGAGGGCATCTGTCTGAGGTTCCCAGGGTACTGCTTTGACTATAGCCTGGGTCTGATTTGGTTTGGCTTTCTTTTCCTGTTCTAAGTTAATGCTTTTTGCTTTTGCTTTCCTGTTTAATAAATCTTTCTGG